>NC_137046.1:29936063-30071911 GCF_032717465.1 Coenobita brevimanus
CGCCCAATAACCCAACATCCCCACTACCCAGACCTTATCGTCCTGGGATCCAACATCCCCCCCCCAAAAAAAAAAAAAAAAAAATTCCCGTCCATATTTTGAACTTGCCGTGCGCGCCGCGGGAAAGCATTGTTTTGGTTCGTCATTCCTCCGACGTCCGATAGAGCGCCGCTGCATCCTCCCCACTTCCCACCTGTCTCTCACCGTGACTGGACCTACGCTCTTCGCAATGGCTGCCCACGTGCTCGCTTTTGTGGTGGTGCTGTACTTGCTGCAAGGCCTCCTGCTGCTCTCGGGCCTCCTCTTAGTGTGTGTGATGATGGCCCCGCCACCTGAGAAAAGGAAGAGAGTGGTGTTGACTCTGGAAAAGAAGAGGGAGATATTGGAGAAAGTTGATGCGGGTTGGTCTTCTTCCCGCATTCTCGGCGAATACAACCTGGCCCGGTCGACTTTGTTCGATATCAAACGTTCCCGGGACAAACTCATGCAGTACACGGCTGACTTCTCGTCGAGAAGCAAACGCAACGTGGAAAGGAAGGTTATGTTTACCCCCAAGTTTGCAGAAATCGACCGATCCACGTTGATTTGGTAACGACAGCAACGTGCAGCTGGTGTGATGGTACGTGGAATGGAGCTGAAGGCTGCTGCTGAGAAGTTCGCAAGGCTTCACGACGCCCTAGACTTCAAGGCATCCGAGGGTTGGCTCTTCGCGTTCAAGTTGCGACATGGCCTTACTAACCGAAAAAGCACATGGCGATGCATTGGACGCTAACGAGGATGGAGTTGACGAGTTTCAGCACAAGGTGAAAGGCTTGATCGCCAGGGAGGGCCTAACTCTCGGTCAAGTCTACAATGCTGACGAAACTGGCCTATTCTATCACTCGCTGCCAACGAACACTCTAGCCGAGGAGACGGAGAAGCTTGTACCTGGCTGCAAGCTTTCCAAGGAACGGATATTTGCTTTGTGTTGTGCCAGTGCTAACGGCATGCACCGGCTTAAGCCCGTTGTTGTTGGCCGTGCAAAGCAGCCTCGGTGCCTTCGTGGGGTGATGGATGTCCTTCCTGTCGTATGGTACCATTCTTTGAAAGCATGGTTCACAGCTGTGATTTTCAAGGACTGGTTTCACCGTCACTTCGTCAAGGAGGTCATCCATTACCAGACGAAGACACTGGGAATCCCTCGCGACCAGGTAAAGGCTCTCCTTCTGCTCGACAATGCACCTGCCCACCCGTGCGACAAGGACTTGGTTGCTGAGAATGGCTGTATTAGGTGCATGTTTCTGCCACCTAATACGACTGCTCTCATTCAACCCATGGACCAAGGAGTGATCGTGGCAACAAAGCGCCTATACCGTCGGAAGTTCCTGGACGAGGTGATGGTTGTTCTCAAGGACAAGAACGAGCGCAGGGAGGGACGGGACACACGAGGCCAGCGGACTTTGGAAAACCTTCGCCGCCACAACATCAAGTCTGCGCTGTACAACTGGGCTAGTGCATGGAAGGAAGTCCCTGTGAAAACTCTTGAAAATGGTTGGTCTTGTCTACTTCTCGGAACGGATGTGGAGTACGATTTTCTAGGGTTTGACATGGATGACTTACATGCACGGCTACGTACACACCGCGACGATGTTGATGTGGACGATGTTCGTGAGTGGTTGGACGACGACGTGGGCGATCCTGGGTATCAGACATTGTCTGATATCGAGATCGCATCTTCGGTTGCTGGTGTCAGTACCGAACTTGAAGATTCCGACGACGAAGGCGATGATGATGCGGACTCCTCTCAGCAGGACACTACTCCAGCCATCCCCAAGCTGAGCGCACCCCGGGAACATCTAGAGTTCGTCCTAGACTACCTGGAACACCCAGACTGCGACAAGGAGATGGGGCCCTTGGGACTCGTGGAGGAAGTGCGTGCTTTCAGGCAGCGCATCATCAATCGTCAGAATCGTCGGTCCTTGCGTCAGTCAACGATTGACAGTTTTTTCAGGCCCGTGACCCCCGCCGTGCCCAGCCTTGGCTCCACTCCGTTGCCTCCCCAAGACAGGCCCTCATGCTCCGAGCCACAGCCCAGCACATCAGCCACAGTGGAGTCACTGCTCGACGTGAGTTTGCGGCTTTCCTCAGAGTCCTCTGCAGTGGGTACACCATCACCACGACCCAGCGATGCACCCCTTGGTCACCTGCCAGTGATACTCTCGGACTCTGACAGTGAATAAACAGCAAGAACTTCTCCACTAGACCACACGGGAATTTTGAGTGTTGTGCAGTGAAAAAAACGGTGTGTTGTGTTAAGGTTTTCGAGTTGAGAGAAAAGACTCAGTGAAAACTAAATTTAACGTAAATAGACTTCTTTGTTTTGCCTTTGGAAATTTGGAAAAAAAGGGGAAAAGCTAATGTGCAACACAAAATTACAATGAAGCATTATTTGGACTAAAGTGAACACTGTGAAGAGAACGGACTTCTGTGTGTTATTGACTAAGTTCAGTGCAAGACTTCAGGAAGAGTGTACTGCAAGTGCTTCAGGAAATCGTTCTTACTGTCAGAGTCCGAGAGGAGGCAGTTATTCATCGAGGTGGCCAGGGACTTGCTGTAAGTAGCCAGAATGTTTCATACCGTACTTTTTTCCATACTATACTTACCAGAATGTTTCATACTGTACTTTTTTCCATACTATACTTACCTCATGCATGTGCAGTAGGAATGTGTTTTTCTGACTTAGGCTAGGTTAGGGTCCATAAGTACCAGAATGTTTATTAATGTATAAACATACTTCTAAACCCTCATTTTATGTTTCTTTTGCATTTATTTCAGTCATTTATGTGCCTTATTGGTGTGATTTGGGTCTTAAATAGTTGCTATGCATGTCCAGAGGGAGTTGTATAGGTGTTTCTCTGAGTTAGGGTCCATAAGTACAAGTCCATAAGCTGGGGCCCAATATCCGGACAAAACCATTAACCGGACCTACCAATGGCTCTATTACGTCGGATATTGGAGTGATTACTGTATATATATATATATATACAGTAGAACCTCTCTCATCCGGACTATATGGGGGGAAGGGTTGTCCGAATTAGCAGATTGTCCGGACCATCAGGGTAATCTTCAGTTCATACAAACTCTATCTACATATGGTATGTTTGTTAATTATTAACATATGTGGCATATGTCAACCCTACATAACTGCAAGAGATGAAAGGATACCGGTACTAAAATAACAAAACTAATCATGTAAGATAGTTTTGTATTGCATAATTTACAGGTAAGGCCATGACAAGAAACTAGCCTACATTTTAAATTGTAGTAAGTGACTCGTCAAGTGGGGTTGGTGGAGGATTAGTGCCCCTCCCTGTAAAACAATTAACTCTAGGCCCTTGGCCACCCCTTTTGGGATACATGGCGTCTGGCAATGAATGAATGAATGACTAAGGCTCGTACCCCTGGGGGTAGGGGGGTTTGTCAAGAATACTCCCCCAGTATCCCTGCTTGTCGTAAAAGGCGACTAAATGGGTTGGCGGAGGGTTAGTGCCCCTCCCCGGAAAACAACTAACTAAAAAAAACAAACAATAAGCCTCGGACAAGGACTGACCAAACGTTGACGACCAAGGACCGGACAAAGGACATTGCAATTGGAACGTGGAATGTAAGGGGAGCGAATGATGAGGTGAAAGAGAGAGAGATTGTCCAGGTGCTTGAGGATGCGAAAGTGGATGTATGTGGAATAACTGAAACAAAATGGAGAGGAGAAAGTGTGAGAGAATGGGAGTATGGATGGGGTATATGTGCAGGAGTAGGTGAGAATGAGAGGGCAAAGGAAGGAGTATGTATACTTGTGAGTAAAAGATGGAAAAGGAGCATAAGACAGTATGGATCAGTTGGATCAAGGATTGTGTGGGTAAAGTTGAAAGTTGGAATACAAATGTGGGCGATTGTGTGTGTGTATGCGCCAACGCAAGACCGTGCTAGAAGAGTGAGAGAAGAGTTCTGGACAAATGTAGAAGTGTGCATGGAAAAGTTTGGAAGGAATGATAGAGTGTTTTTGATTGGTGATATGAATGGTAAAGTTGGGAATGTGAAGGTGGATGGAATAGTTGGTGAGTGGGGTGTGCCTGCTGAGATAGATGAGAATGGGAGTGCGTTAGTAGACATTTGTACTGGGAGGGGGTTGGTGATAGCCAATACCCTCTTCAGGCATAAAATGATCCACAGGTATACATGGCGAGTGATGAGAAGGGTGGGTGGTGAATTGAGTGAAAGGAAGGCAATGATTGATTATGTGTGTGTGGATGAAAGGATGCGAAGATGTATATTGGATGCAAGAGTTTATAGAGGTTGGGGGAGTGGACTTTCTGACCACTACTTGGTGGTGGCCAGAGTTAAAGTTCAAGTAAGATGGAGGAAGAGAAGAAGGGAAGGACGAGAGGAAGGAGTAGTTGCAAGGAGAGTGGAAAGGTTACAAGAGGATGAGAAAAAGGCAGAGTATAAGAGAGAAGTGGAGGAACGATTGGGCAAATATGAGTTGGAGCAGATGGGGGACGTGGAGGGTGTGTGTAGAATATTTACAGAAGAAATATGTGCAGCATGTGATGTGGTGTGTGGAAGGAAGAGAAGACGGAGGGGGGGTGCAAGGAACAGCGTGGTGTACTGAAGAGGTGAAACGGGCTGTGGCACAAAAGAAGAAAGCATACAATGAATGGATGAGAAATAGGGGCGTGGAAGAAGTTGAGAGGCGGAAGAGAGAGTTATATGTAGAAAGAAAGAGAGAGGTGAAAAGATTAGTAAGAGAGAGTAAGAAGAGAGTGGATGAGGAATTTGGAAGGAATTTGAGTGTAAAGTGGAGGGACTGTAAGAAAATGTTCTGGAAAGAGGTGAAAAGAGTAAGACAGGGTGGAAGTGAAGTTAGCAGGGGAGTGAAAGATAAAAATGGTAGATTACTAGTGGAGAAGGGAGAAAAAGTGAGCAGATGGAGAGAACACTTTAAGGAATTGTTGAACGTGGAGGATGGAAGTAATGCGACTATAAGTGGCTGGGGAATGGCTGGAAGAAGGAGGGAGGTGAGAAGACAGGAAGAAATCAGTAGGATAGAAGTTGTGGAAGCAATGAAGAATGTTAAATCAGGGAAAGCCCCAGGAATTGATGGAGTGTGTGGTGAAATGCTGAAGCATGGGGGAGAGATAGTAGTAGAATGGATGTGGAAGATGTGCAGATTGGCCTGGGAGGAAGGTAGAGTCCCGGAGGATTGGAAGTCAGGTATAATTATTCCCTTGTACAAAGGAAAAGGGGAAAAAGAAGTGTGTGGTAATCATAGGGGCATTTGTCTTCTTAGTATAATAGGAAAAGTATATGGTAGGATACTTATTGACAGAGTTAGAGAAAGAACAGAGAAATTAGTTGGAGAAGAACAGGGAGGCTTTAGGAAGGGAAGAGGTTGTGTAGATCAGATATTCATTCTCAGATCTTTAGTGGAAATGTTTCTAGAGAAGGGAAAGAAGTTGTATGCGGCTTTCATGGATTTGGAGAAAGCATATGACAGGGTGGATAGACTAGGATTGTGGAAAGTGTTAAGAATATATGGAATAGATGGGAAGTTGTTGAATGCTGTGAAGAGTATGTACGATGGTGCGAAGGCTGCAGTGCGTGTGGATGGTGAACTAAGTGAATTTTTCTCTTTGAAAGTTGGTTTGAAACAGGGATGTGTCATGTCTCCATGGTTGTTCAATCTGTACATGGATGGGGTAATAAAAGAGGTACAAGGTAGGGTAGTGGATGTTGGAGTGGCCCTGGTGAGAGAGGATAGTGTTTGGAAACTCCCTGTACTGTTGTTTGCAGATGATACCGTGTTGTTGAGTGAAGACGAAGGGGAGCTGCAAGGCTTGGTGGATGAATTTGAGAGAGTGTGCAAGAAACGGAATCTAAAGGTGAATGTAGGGAAGAGTAAAGTGATGGTCTTTGAGAGAGGTGAAGTCAGTGAATGTACAGCGAGGTTGGATGGTGAGGAATTGGAAAATGTGAGTACGTTTAAGTACTTGGGTAGTGTGATGAGTAAGGATGGAGGTTTGGAGGGTGAAGTGCTTGAAAGGGTACAGCAGGGAAGAAAGGTTGCTGGTTCTTTGAAAGCAGTGATAAGAAACAGGGAAGTGAGCATGGAAGTGAAAAAGTTACTACATGACAGTATTGTGATACCAACTCTAACGTACGGAAGTGAAGCTTGGACGTTGTTGGAAGGACACAAGTCAAGAGTGAGAGCAGTGGAAATGAGTTATTTAAGAGGAGCCTGTGGAGTCACATGGAGAGACAGGCTGACGAATGAGGATATAAAGGAGCGTTGTGGTGTTGATGTGGATGTGATACGAAGCGTTATGAGGAACACACTGAGGTGGTTTGGCCATGTGGAGAGGATGGAGGGTGAAAGACTGACGAAGAGAGTGTATGTGAGTGAGGTGGAGGGGGAAAGAGGGAGGGGGAGGCCGAGGATGAGATGGAGAGATGGGGTGGAGAGGTATATGAGAGAGGGGGGTGTGAGTTGGGAGCAGGGGAGTGAAATGGCGGGGGACAGGGCGACTTGGAGGCGATTTGTTTGTGGCCACCCCAAACGGGATTGAGGCGTCTGGCAATAGATAGATAGATAGATAGATTAAGGCTCGTGTAGGCAAAAAATAAATTAATTAATTAACTGTAATATTTGGAATAAAAATAACACCTATGTAGGCAAAAAATACATTGTCACCTTTGGCATATTGATAACGCCCATATGGGCAAGAAGCTAATGTTTGATGTACAAGTAAAGCACATTTAAGTACAAAAAATAACCTGCAGTAATCACTAAACACTGCAGAATATTCTGACCCATTTTTGTGTAAGCAAACTACTCCTTTCACACCTTTATTCATTACAGAAGCTACACTTGCATTAAGGGGCATAGTAAGGAGGATTAACTTTTGAAATACTGTACAGCATAAAAATATAAATGGTTGGTGAACTAGTTGATGGAACGAATGCTAGCGTGTGTTTAAACAGGCGCCCATGTAGCGATCTAGTGTGATCCGAGACTAAACGAATGACGATCGCTTTCCGCGCCGATACTGAAAATGCCTTTAGAAGTACTCACAACATATTTTTGGAGCTTATTATTTTTAAATTTTGTCCGGATTAACAGAAGTCCGGATTAAAGGGGTCCGGACTAAAGGGGTTCTACTGTGTATATATATATGTATATATATATATATATATATATATATATATATATATATATATATATATATATATATATATATATATATATATATATTTTGTGTAACGCTGTATGGTAGTGAGACCTGGGCAGTAAAGGAGGAGGATATTCGCCGGCTCAGACGTACAGAAATGACAATGATTAGGTGGATGTGTGGTGCGTCCCTGCATGCAAGGTCTGGGGGGGGCTGGGTTTACGATGGAAGAGTTGAGAAGTAGGACGGGACTGGAGTGTATTGGTGTTGTGATGAGGAGAAGTAGATTGAGATGGTTTGGACATGTGGAGAGGATGGGGGATAATAATTGGGCAAGGAAGGTAAGAAGTATTAATATTGGGGGTGGGGTTATGAGGGGTAGACTGAGAAAGACATAGGACGAGGTCATTATGTATGACCTCAGGGTTAAGGGAATGAACAGGGAGGCTGCAATGGATTGTGCCGCATGGAGAGCCGTCATTAGGTGACTTAGGCCAATGCATGCAAGCATGTTGGAGCCTAGAAAAATTAAAACAATATATATATATCTATCTATCTATCTATTGCCAGACGCCTCAATCCCGTTTGGGGTGGCCACAAACAAATCGCCTCCAAGTCGCCCTGTCCCCCGCCATTTCACTGCCCTGCTCCCAACTCACACCCCCATCTCTCATATACCTCTCCACCCCATCCCTCCATCTCATCCTCGGCCTCCCCCTCCCTCTTCCCCCCTCCACCTCACTCACATACACTCTCTTCGTCAGTCTTTCACCCTCCATCCTCTCCACATGGCCAAACCACCCCAGTGTGTTCCTCATAACGCTTCCTATCACATCCACATCCACACCACAACGCTCCTTTATATCCTCATTCGTCAGCCTGTCTCTCCACGTGACTCCACAGGCTCCTCTTAAATAACTCATTTCCACTGCTCTCACTCTTGACTTGTGTCCTTCCAACAATGTCCAAGCTTCACTACCGTACGTTAGAGTTGGTATCACAATACTGTCATGTAGTAACTTTTTCACTTCCATGCTCACTTCCCTGTTTCTTATCACTGCTTTCAAGGAACCAGCAACCTTTCTTCCCTGCTGTACCCTTTCAAGCACTTCACCCTCCAAACCTCCATCCTTACTCATCACACTACCCAAATACTTAAACGTACTCACATTTTCCAATTCCTCACCATCCAACCTCGCTGTACATTCACTAACTTCACCTCTCTCAAAGACCATCACTTTACTCTTCCCTACATTCACCTTTAGGTTCCGTTTCTTACACACTCTCTCAAACTCATCCACCAAGCCTTGCAGCTCCCCTTCATCTTCACTCAACAACACGGTATCATCTGCAAACAACAGTACAGGGAGTTTCCAAACACTATCCTCTCTCACCAGGGCCACTCCAACATCCACTACCCTACCTTGTACCTCTTTTATTACCCCATCCATGTACAGATTGAACAACCATGGAGACATGACACATCCCTGTTTCAAACCAACTTTCAAAGAGAAAAATTCACTTAGTTCACCATCCACACGCACTGCAGCCTTCGCACCATCGTACATACTCTTCACAGCATTCAACAACTTCCCATCTACTCGATATATTCTTAACACTTTCCACAATCCTTGTCTATCCACCCTGTCATATGCTTTCTCCAAATCCATGAAAGCCGCATACAACTTCTTTCCCTTCTCTAGAAACTTTTCCACTAAAGATCTAAGAATGAATATCTGATCTACACAACCTCTTCCCTTCCTAAAGCCTCCCTGTGCTTCTCCAACTAATTTCTCTGTTCTTTCTCTAACTCTGTCTATACTGTAAGTATCCTACCATACACTTTTCCTATTATAATATATATATATATATATATATATATATATATATATATATATATATATATATATATATATATACTGTATGTATAATATATTTATATATGTATAAATCTATCTATCTATCTATCTATCTATATACTGTATGTATAATATATTTATAATGTATAAAAAAAAATTCTAAATACCTGTTTAATCAGTACAATTTTAAGGAAAGCATGTTCTAGCATGAGTGTGCAAATTTTCAGGTCATAAGGACCTCAGATATTTTATTTATTTTGATGGTAGACTTATGCAAATATGCAAATACCAGGAATATTCATAAATTCTACGTGCACCACTCCTCATCGTAACACCAGTAAACTCCAGTCCCATCCTTCCTCTCAGCTCTTTAATCATAAACCTAGCCCTCTCTTCCCAGGCCTCACATTCAAGGACACACTACACGACCATTTAATCACTGTCATTTCTGTACATTTGAGCCTACGAATATCCTTTTCCTTTACTGCCCCAGTCTCACCACCATACAGCATTACACTCCTAATACATATTGCATACAATGATTCTTTAGCATGGAGGGAGAGCACTTTCAATGTCAGGAAAGGCAGCAGCTCCCTGAAATTCTTTTAACCACTTCTTACCCTAGCCACTGAGCTAGCTGCAACCCTACTTCCACCACATAACATGTCCTCCAAACTAAAGTACTCTTCAACACACTAAAGAGACTCACTAGCAAGATCAATCCTTCCATCCCTCACAATCTCTACATGATTTCCCCGACACACCACACACATGAAATCAACATTACCTTGCAGTCTACCTATAATACCACTACAGTATATCTCTTATGCACCCCTCTAATCACCAATACTGCACAAGATGGAGTTACTTCCCATACCCTCGTGTTAAACTGCACATGGCTACTCGCCCTCTACTGTGACAGTATCATCAGCAGCCCTAGATGTCAACAATTTTGTTTTATCCACATTTACTCACAAACCGTTATGTCCCATTCCATCTCACCATTTCCTAAATCTTTCCTTCATCTCTGTTTCATTCTCTGAAATCAACATCAAGTCATCAGCATACAAAATCTCCCATGAGAGTCCATTTCTTTGGTCGCATGAGAAAGCTTCATGCACCAAAACAAACAACAAGGGCCTCAAGACTGACTAATGATGCATGGCAACATTAACGGAAAAGTTCCACACAAATCTCCATTCACTCTCACCTGGGTGTGAGCACCCACATACATAGCCATAACTGCTAACCAGCCATTCCTCAGAGCCAAGCTTTCTCGTTGTCCACTTCACCACCTCCCTAGGGACTTTGTCAAAGGCTTATATAAAAAATAAATAAATAAAGTACAGCTCCTATTTCTTTCCTATGTATTTCTTCCTGAAGCTGTCAGATCAATGGTCCCTCTGGTTGGCATAAACTCAAGCTGTATCTCATCAACATTCACTCTTTCCCTAATCATATCTTCCAGGACTCTGTCAATTACCCTCATTATCAGGTCCAAAAGTTTTATGCATCCGTAATATCCTCTTTCCAGGGCATCACCCTTCCCCTTGTATGCAATAACAATCACACTCTTCAGCCAGTGATCTGGGACAACACACTCATATATAATCATATTCACCAAACCAGTAACTAATCCCACTCCAGTATCTCCTGAGACCACCAGCATTTCAGCAGTCATGCAAGACACGCCTGCCACCCTCTCCAACCACGTCCTGCCTTGATTACTAGCCCTTATTATTATATTTTAATAAGATTATAGTCTTAGGGACCAGTGTTTTTGTGGTATTGTTGGTGGGAAAACTGAACTCATTTCTGGAGAATGACCTGTACATCCAGTAATCACACAAAATTTCTGCAGGTGGCACAAAAATTGCTTGTGCTATACAGTATGGTGGCTTCTCACAGATGGTATGAATTTTGGAACAGATTACATAAACCTAAAAAAAAAAGTAACTTTCCACTGATAAAGTGATTCATGGACTAATTTAAAGCAAATAGGACAAGCCCACACTCTTACTAGTTTGCTTCAAAAAACCTACTAAACACATACCCAGACAGCATGAAGGCATGGTCCCAATGCTCAGCATCTGAGTCTTGGGCAGGGTTAAGCTTCTGTTGCCATGAACAAAAAGAAGTGAGGTAGGCCCCAATGTCACCACCACCAGTGCTGGGTCCATTTCTGGTGAGGATATCAAGTCGCACAACCTTCAAGTCCAGTACATACCCACCAAGCTCTTCTTGGTGGTAGATGCCCTGTACCTGTTGGTACCATAAAAATAAGATGGCATACCAAGCACGTGAAGAACATATAAATTGATGTGAGTAAGATGGAAGGGTGTAAAGGACTTACTATTAGAAGGGGATGATAATGCAATAAGCGTGGTTGGGTGCACTTAACTGAATACCGAAGTATGAGATGAACAATAGTTTCTTAAACTTTATGTAATAAAGTTTTGCTGAATTATGCTTCCCATGCACATACAAGCACTACACATCATTCAAATATAGTAGATCCTCAATTTGTGTGACAAATGCATCTGGGAATTTTACCATGCAAATCAAAACATGCAACTCTTGCCACTGAAACCCATATTACCAAGTATGGCTAATTGGTATGATGAAGAAGGCAGTAGCATCAGCCAATCAGGGTGGTATTCCCTAGGGAAATGGAAATGCTGGTGATAAAGGGAGCTGGAGCTCCTGTTGCTGACATTTACAATGTGACACTAATATGGAGAGTAGAACTGCATACTCACTCCAACACTTTTCTCTACCTCATGCCCTAATTTACGTGTGCTTTACATATTACAGGGAGATGCACTTATTTGTCCTCGCCACATCAGCTTCCACTCCCTCGTTCCCATCGCCAGTCTTGCTCCCATCACTTGACTGAACCACTTCCCCACGTGCCTCTACCTCATTCACCTCTCCCATAAAATCTTTAAAGTCCAAAGATACCACCACTGACATCACATCATCATCGTCTTCCCCAGGAAGTGTAGGAGACGATGTAGAGGCAACTGGTTCCTGTTGTTCTTGAGTTTGGTAACAGTGTGTGATGAGTGTTCATTTTCTTCTGTTGACTTCCATTTTGTGACTTTTAGTGTAATGACGAAAAGTGGTTTCCACTCCACTGAGCACTTCCTGTGTCCTAAGGTAGCTGGTTTCAGTTGCCTCGACTCCTTCTCTCAGAACATACACTGCCACTAGAAGTTTACTGATCTTAGGCAAATAGACATAGGCAAATCTTCAACCTCCATTGGATTCTGCTCAAAAGGTTGCTCAGATCTGGCCTCTACTGCAGTGTTTACTGGGGGAGGGGGGTTGTTCAAATGGGAGACGGCGGTGATGGCCTACTCTTTCCCCCAGTTTTGTTCACTCCGGGTTCAACTCATTCATTATGGTTTTGTAGACCTGATTACCAACTGCTTGTTCGCTAGGCAATCGTTTACTCTGAATAGGTGTACTGTGTGAGGGCACTGTGTTTTGGCATGGAAGGGCAGATGGATATAGTGGAGTGGGTGTGCTGGCTAAGGAAAAATAGGTGGAATATGTCATGAATGTAATGAAAGTGACATAAAGGATTATAATAATGTTTGTTCAACAGGTTCACATATTCATTTATACTGGCATACGTTCCTCAGGCTGGTTGGGTTATGTAGAAAAAGATAGATTCTGATATGAGTTAAAATGTGTAGAAAGTGGCAAAGGGGATGATGAGATTGTAGTTTGGGAGGGGGACTTACATGGTCATGTGGGTGGAGCACCTCAAGCACATGAAGGGGTTAAAGGAGATAATGCATATATGGTACGAGAAATGAGGAAGGAGAAGGATACTCCAGTATGGGAAGGCAATGAACATGACTGTGTGCAACATGGATTTTAGAAAAAGATATTAAGTAAAAGTCCTCTAATCTGGCCAACAATAATCCAAAAATCCCAATACAGTACTCTGAATTTGTCAATGCGAAATTATTCAAAATTTTCTGGTCTATTTTCAAATTTTTCTGGGCTTTTTCTAGGGATTTATCTGGCTTGGACTTGCTCTTGGACTTGGATGTTCCTGCCTGCAACAATGAAACTACACTTCTATGCCCTTCCGGTGAGTAAAACAATGACCCATATCATTTTAAGTGTTTATTTATTGATAATGTACAGTCATGATCAATAATTTCTGCTCAAGGGTACCCCCTTCAGACCCCTGTACACCCAGGAAAGACAGAAAGGGGGGATGAAATGAGCTCCATCCACCTCTACCCCAGCTCCCAACCCTCTCCCATACCCCTACCCAATACCCCACTCGTCATTCTTAACTGGCAGTTACATTTCAAGCTGACCTCATACTTTACACTCATAGTCACATTGCTAATACACAAAAATAAAACACTAGGATATATAAAAAGTATATGATATGTATGAACACATTACAGCAAGAAATTAATGCATTACAATGTTAACAGCAAAACCAAAACAATAACAACGGTCATCCCAGGCCACATGTGTTGAATGCTTGCATGCGTGCATGTCTGTGTTTGTGTGATTAGGTGTGTCTATGTCTGTGTGTGTGTGTGTGTGTGTGTGTGTGTGTGTGTGTGTGTGTGTGTGTGTGTGTGTGTGTGTGTATTTACCTAATTCCATCCATTGCCAGACGCCATGTATCCCAAACGGGGTGGTCAAGGGCTTAGAGTTAATTGTTTTACAGGGAGGGGCACTAATCCTCCACCAACCCCACTTGACACGTAGGGATGCCAACAGCATCTGGTGTTCCCAGGCGGTCACCCATCCAAGTACTAACCAGACCCAACATTGCTTAACTTCGCTGATCGAACAGGAAGCGGTGTACTCAACGTGGCATGGCCGTTGTAGGCACCTAATTGTGATATACAGGAAATGAGCTACACTCAAGGGGTCAGGTCTCTTGTTTCTCAGCAAGTCAAATTTAGCTTTAAACTCGTTTAAGTTTTTAGACTGGACGATCTCTTTGTCCAGACTATTCCACTGGTCTATACATCTATGAGGAAAACTATATTTCTTGATATCCTTCAAGCGGCTTGGTTTCTTGAGTTTCATTCTGTGTCCTCTTGTTACTCTCTTATCCCATACAAACAGATCTTCTTTGTCAATTTTATCTACTCCCACCATGGTACTGAACACTGCAATCATGTCTCCTCTCTTTCTCCTTTCTTCTAAGGAAGGCAAATCCAGCTTTTCCAACCTCTCTCTATACGACAGATCTGCCAGACTGGGGACCATTTTGGTTGCTCTTCTTTATATTCTCTCAATCTTGTTTATATCTTTCTTTTTGTGTGGGGACCACACTACTCCTGCATATTCTAACCTGGGCCGAATCATGGCCACTATCAATAACGAAAAGATACTCTTATATTAGTCAAGAGTTTATACGTCTCTCTAACTGCCTTGTTAATGTGTTTTTCAGGTGACAAACTATCCTGGACCAGCACTCCCAAATCTTCCTCTTCTCTCGCTTTTGTGATTGGTGTGTGTGTGTGTTTTGATGTGTGTGTGTGTGTGTGTGTGTGTGTGTGTGTGTGTGTGTGTGTGTGTATTTACCTAATTGTGATATACAGGAAATGAGCTATGCTCATGGGGTCCCATCTCTGTTTCTCAATAAGTCAAATTAAACTCATATAAGTTTTTAGACTGGTCGATCTCTTTGTCCAGACTATTCCACAGGTCTATACATCTATAAGGAAAACTATATTTCTTGATATCCTTCAAGCAGCATGGATTCTTCAATTTCATTCAGTGTCCTCTTGTTCCTCTCTTATCCCATAAAAACAGATCTTCTTTGTCAATTTTATCTACTCCAACCATGGTACTGAACATTGCAATCATCTCCTCTCTTTCTCCTTTCTTCTAAGGAAGGTTAATCCAGCTTTTCCAGCCTCTCTCTTTATGACAGATCTGCCAGATTGGGGACCATTTTGGTTGCTGTTCTTTGTATTCTCTCAATCTTGTTTATATCTTTCTTTTTGTGTGGGAACCACACTACTGCTGCATATTCTAATCTGGGGCGAATCATGCCCACTATCGATTTTTTCATCATCTCCTCGTTCATATAAAGAAAGGCTACTCTTACAGTGCTCATCAGACGTATCGAGGGCCCTGCGTCCCTCCTACGAAACAAACCTTTCAACATTGAAAAATGATATAAATAATGCATTTTATTTACCTTTAGTGCTTCATAGGATATCCTTTACGCTTCTTCACAGATCTGAGATGTCTTGGAAGTGGAATGGCAAGGTTCCTGAGGTGCTGGAAGGGTATGTTGTCCCAGGAGTCACGAATGGCGGCTTCCAGCTTAGGCTGAGAGCTCACGTCCTTCCCTTGGAGATTCTTCTTTACGAGGTACCAGAGGTTTTCCATCGGGTTGAGGTCTGGGCTATTTCCTGGCCAGTCTTTCATGAATGATACCTCGAAGTTACGAAGCCAATTGGTGACCGATTTGGCCTTATGAGCAGGTGCACCGTCCTGCTGAAACACTCGTGCACCTGTTAGCTTGAAGGACTCTGGTAAATGATCACACAGAAGCTCCAGATAAATATCCTGATTCACTCTGCAGTTCTTGGGAAGCACAACAAGCTTCCCCAAACCTTTACCAGAAAAATAACCCCATACCATGAGTGAATCAGGGTGTTTAACTGTGCTTTCAACGTAACGTGGGTCAAGTGGGTCACTACCTTTGTGCCGGTACACACGTGCTCCTCTGTTACAGGTAACACTAAATGTTGCCTCATCAGACCACAACACTGACAACCATTGGTCCTCACCCCAGTTATGGTATATGTTAGCAAAGGCAAGCCTACGAAGTCGCTGGTAACGAGTGAGAAGAGGCTTTCTCACAGGCCTGTGACTTGTGTAACCAAATTCATGGACCCTTTGAGACACTGTGCGCACAGAAACCTCACCAAACACTTCCGGGTTGCTCTCCTTTATTTTCCTTGCACTCACACGATGATTAGACTCCACTGCACGTTTTACAAACATTAACAGACCTCGGGGAAGTTTTCCTAGGCCTACCAGACTGCAGGTTCTTTGTGGGAACATCACCACTGTTTTCCACTCGAAAACACACGCACCACCTACGCACTGTCGATTGAGCCACACCAACCAATTCACTAATTTCCTTCGTTTGGTGGCCTGCCTCCTTTAGAGAAATGATCTGGGATATGGTTTCACTCGATAGTTCATGGGTAGGTTCCATAACAAAGTGGCGAAAGCCAAAACACTGCGGAACACTTGGTAAAAACTGGTGCAAAAAGAGAGGGAGACGCGGCGGAGTTCCTCTCTCTCAGGCAGCCCGTAGGCAACTGAGGTGGGAACCAACCAGTGGGCAGGAAGGCCTCAGAGTACTGTGATGTCATGCTAGCGCTGCAAACTTGTGGCTCAATCTTTACTACCAAAAACGGGTGATTCTTTTTTGGCCATAAGTATTGTGCGCCCGGCCATAGGTGCTCGATACTTCTGACGAGCACTGTATATTAGTCAGGAGTTTATATGTCTCTCTAATTGCCTTGTTAATGTGTTTTTCATGTGACAAACTGTCCTGGACCAGCACTCCCAAATCTTTCTCTTCTCTTGCTTTTGTGATTGGTTCATTACCCATCAAATAATTCAGTGATGGCCTCTTGGTACTTTTACCCGTATCCTGTATTTTACATTTCTTTGCATTAAATTTCATTTCCCACATCCGGCTCCAATCGCGTATCCTATCCAGATCCTCCCGCAGCATTTTACAATCCTCCTCAATCTCTACCTTCCTCAAGATCTTTGCATCATCAGCAAACAGACTTGAATAACTGTTCACTCCATCAACCATATCATTTACATAAATCAGGAACATTACTGGTGCCAACACCGAGCCCTGTGGGACTCCACTTGTTACTTTCCTCCATCCAGACATCCTATACTTTATTACTGTCCTCATTTGTCTGTCTCTCAAAAAGTCTCTCATCCATTCCAGAAGGTTCCCCCAATGGTCTGAAAAAACCAACAGTCCGAAAGACCTTCGGCCGTCTACCATTCGGATTACAGGTCTCTTACTGTAGCAGGTTCATTACATACAAGTCTGGGGGGAAAAGTAATCAGATATACTATTTCCCAGTCAGGAGGGCTGACAGGAGGTTGGCAAGGGATGTTAAAGTTATAGGCAGTGAAGAGTGTATGCAGCAACAGAAATTATTATATGATATGGTGCTTAAGAAGCATGTGATGAAGAAGAGGACCTATGCATCTAGGATGAAAATATGGAAGTTGAAAAACCAAGTGATAAGGGATGCTTTCTATAGCGAAATGAGTAATGTGGTGGCTGAACAGTGAGCTGTTGATACAAGTGTTAATGATCAGTACAGAGCTCTCTAGAACAATCTCATGAGAGGTACTGATTCAGTGTGTGGAAGGACAAGGTCCCCCCCCACCCCAAGACATAAAGTAACATGGTGGTGGGACAAAGGTATAGAAGTTGCAGTTAAGTAGAAAAGGAGGCTTTTCTGTGAATGGAAAAGGGGTAGTAACTAAGAGGAATACTTGGCCTCCAAGGGTAGGACTAGAAAAGAGGTATGCAGAGCAATATCTGAGTCTGACACTTATACTGGATAACCTAAATAGTGTTGAAAGGAAGAATATGATATTTAATATGGCAAATCAGATGAAGAGGAAAACTGGGATACCATAGGTAAGTGGTGTGTGAAGATGATGAAGGAAAGATAGTGGTGAACAGTAGGATATTAAAGACGCCTGGAGAGAGCATTAAGGCCAGCTGCTGAATGACTATGACTGGAACAAGGAAGGTTTGAAGTCAGTGGATCCAGTGTTTGGCCTTTGGCCTATGATTGATGCTGCTACTGTGAGCAGGGCAATTGGCAGGATGCAGGTGGGGAAGGCAGCAGGTGTGTCTGGGTTGACTACTGGAATGTTGAAGGCCTCAGGAAATGTAGGAGTGGAGTTAGTTACTGATTTGATAAATACGATTACAAATGAATGAGTTGTCCCCGATGACTGGCTGAAGAGCGTGATTGTAAATGTGTACAAGCGGAAGGGTGATGCCCAGGAAGGATGAAATTACAGAAGCATTAAAATTTTTGGACCTGATAAAGAAAGTAATGGAGAGTTCTAGGAAGATGTGATTCGAGAAAGAGTGAATATTGATGAGATGCAGTTTGGGTTTATGCCAGGCAAAGGGACCACTGCCACCATATTCAATGTTTGACAGCTTCAGGAAAAATATATAGGACAGAAAAGGGTTCCATACTTTGTTTCTGTTGATCTGTAGAAGGATTCTGACCCCTAGGGAGGTGATGAAGTGGGCAATGAGAAAGCTTGGGATCAAGGAGCGGCTAGTTAGAGTGGTTATGGCCGTGTATGTGGGTACTCAGACCCAGGTGAGAGTGAATGGAGATTTGAGTGATGAGTTTTCCGTGAATGTTGGTGTGCATCAGCGGTCAGTTTTGAGCCTCTTGTTGTTTATCATCGTACTTGAAGCCCTCTCTCGTGACTTCAGAAATGGACTCCCATGGGAGATGTTGTATACTGATGATTTGGTGTTGACTGCAGAGAATGAAAGGGAGGCGGAGGAAAGATTTAGGAAGTGGAAAGCTGGTATGAGGTGCAAGGGCCTAAGAGTTAATGCATATAAAACAAACCTGAAGGTACAGCACCTACAGTCGGTGGCAGTACTGTCAAAGAAAAGGGAGAGTGGCTATGTGCGGTTTGCCACATGGGCATGGGAAGTCATTCCATCTTCTGCAGTGTTTGTGACATGTGGGAGCATAAGACATAAGATATGTAGTGATATTAGAGGTAGACTGCGAGAAAATGCTGATTTCACGTAAGCACAGCATCGGGGAGAGCATGTGGAGATTGTCAGGTGTGATAGGATTGATTTTGCTGGTGAGTCTCTTGAGTGTGTGGAAGAGTTTTGTTATCTGGGAGACATGTTATGTGCTGGACATCGGGCTGGTGAGTCTCTTGAGTCTGTGGAAGAGTTTTGTTGAGAGACATGTTATGTGCTGGAGGTGGGGCTGGTGCTAGTTCTGTGGCTAGAGTGAGAAATGGTTTGATGAAGTTCAGGGAGCTGTTGCCTCTTGTAACACTGAGAGGGTTCTCCCTCTGTGCTATGGGCTCTTTGTATGCAGCATGTGTTAGGAGTGTAAGGGTGTGGCCACACTTGCTCAAAACATGTGTTGGCAACATGTTTCAAACTGTGCGCAGAACAATATTACAGACATGTTTGAAACACTAGTGCCTTGAACATGTTGGCAACTCTGCTAGCATCATGTTGGTGGCACCAGTGACAAGGCTTTGAGCTGTGGACATGAATCTAACACAGCAGTAGACCATTACCTGTGACAATGATGCTATTTCAAAATCTGTCTTTGACATCCTGAAGAAATTGAGAAATTCTGAAGTATCCCTCACTTGCACTGGTAGCAGTTTAATGTAATCTCTAACGAGGTCATTTACAAAATGATGTCCATCACCACAGGGGTTTGCCTTATGTGATGGATGCACCCAAAATCGCCGATGAGCATGTATTTTTTGCCCCTCCAGTGCACATAATTCGACCGTCACGGCTACGGCAAGTCAGGTGTCTTTCCTCATCGCAATGTTGCTGGGTACTGTCTCTCACAAGTCTGGACCACACGACTACTTCATCTTTGTTTAGAACATGTCGGTGACTTTCTCGAAAACCATGCTCGTGACATTGCCCATAACATGTCTGTGACATGTGGCTAACATGTTCGAGGCATGAATCTAACATGTCATGAGCAATGTTTCCGATAATGTTCAAGGGCAAGTGTGGCCACACACTAATGTTGTATGGTAGTGAGACCTGGGCCGGAAGAGATATTCATAGGCTCAAACATACAGAAATGACAATGATTACGTGGATGTGCAGTACATTCTTGAATGCAAGGCCTAGGGGGACAAAGTTAAGATGGATGAGTTATGAGGAAGGATGGGACTGGAGTGTATTGGTGTTTTGATGAGGAGACATACACTGAGATGGTTTGGGAATGTGGAGAGGATGGGAATGACAATTGGGTGCAGAAAGTGAGAAGTGCGAACACTGAGGGTAGGGTTGTGAGAGGAAGATCAAAAAAGACCTGAGACAAGGTCACAGAGAAAGACCTTACCATTATATTGCAGTCTACCTCTAAGAACACTACATCTCTTGACCACTCACTTATCACAAACACTGCACAAGATGGATTTACTTCCCATGTCCTTGTGGCAAACTGCACATGGCCACTCTCCCTCTTCTTTGACAGTACTGGCACCAGCCCTAGATACCATCACCTTTGTTTCGCCTGCATTTACTCTCAAGCCCTTATGCCCAATACCATCTCTCCACTTCCTACATCTTTCCTCCAGCTCCCTTTCATTTTCTGCAGTCAACAACACCAAATCATCAGCATACAACATGTCCCACAGCACTCCATCTCTGTCACATCAGAGGGCTTCAAGCACCATGATAAACAATATGGGGCTAAAAACTGACCCCTGATACACACTCATCACTCAAATCTCCATTCACTCTCACCTGGGTGTGAGTACCCAGATACACTGCCATAACCACTCTAAGCAGCCACTCCTCAATCCCAAGCTTTGAAATTGCCCACTTCATCACCTCCCAAGGGACTCGTCAAAGGCCTTCTCCAAATCAACAAAGTGCAGATTCATTTTCTTGCCTATTAATGTTTCCTGAGGCTATCAAACAATGAATATGACATACGGTGGCAAATAGCCAATAGGGGTAAAAATCAGAGTTGCCTAGACGAGAGAGTGTGGTACAGTAGTGTGTCTGGTGCAGCTCCTGAAGAAAATTACTCAGGCAAATTTTTAGGACTTTTGATAACCAGTAAGAGGTGGTACAAGGGCAACAAATTTTTCTTCACTGCCAGTTACTAATCCTCTTATTTGTATGCTTTGCAGCTTGATATATGATGACCTCTCTTAGAAAGAATGATGTTTTATAGCTACTGGATACATCTCCCAAATCATGTGTCCTTACAGGGGCCAAACTACCATGGAAGCAATAAATTCTTGAACGATTCTTGTTCTTCCACCTGTCTGAGGCTCGCCCTGTCAAGGAAAATATCCAACTGGTGATAACTGAGGTCAAACAGATGTGGAAGAATGCAGGTATTCCAACTCAATCCAAGCACCAGGCACAAGTCAAGCTGGAGAACCTCAATTCTGAGTGGAGAAGCTTGAAGAAATTACGAGTAAGGCGTACCAAGACCCAGAAGGATAAGGAGAACGCATTTCTAGAAGGTCTAAAAGACCTGCTCAACTGCGCTCATGGCGATACAATCAAAATCATCCAAAATGAGGAGGACAAACAGTTTCTTCTTGCGCAGCGTAAGCCTGGTCATTGAGGGACTATCAGACCTGTTGATCAGAAGTTTTGTAGATTAGAGGAGAACAATATGATGTGTGAACAAGAAAAATGGAAACGAAGAAACCAGGATGAACTCACAAATATGAACAAGTCTGTGGTTTTGGAGTCATGCGGCAGTTCTGCAAATGAGTATACCGATAAGGAAGGTGAGTTGAATGTCAAATCAAAAGGGGGCACGTCATCTGCTGCCAAGAGGAAAAGACAAAGGGGGTCAAATCTGATTGTTTCTAGAGAACTGGCACAAGCATTGGACCGCATGAAGATATCCAATCGCCAGGCAGTTCATGTCATGGCCAGTACCTTAGCAGCTGCCAGACATAGTATGGAGCACTATGCATTGAATCGAGAGACAATCCGACCAGATCGAGTAAAATGTCATCAAGACATCGCAGACAAACTGAGAAACTCCTTCTCCCCCACAGTGCCATTAACAGTCTACTGGGATGACAAGCTCTTTCCAGACCTCACAGGCAAAGAGAAGGTTGATCTCCCACCAATTCTGGTTTCAGGAGAAGGTGTGATGAAGCTGCTGGGGGTGCCAAAGCTGCCATCATCAATAGGTCTGGTACAGGCAACTGCAGTACATGGCATGCTGGAAGAATGGCAGTTATCTCCTTGGGTCATACCCATGCCTTTCAGCATGACAGCAAGTAACACCAATCAGCTGAACAGTGCCCGCCAATTCCTCAAACAGAAGCTCGGGAAGGACCTCCTCAATCTTGCCTGTCGTCACCACATCGCGGAAGTCATCCTTGAAAAAGTTTTCGAAGCATTGGCAGCATGTTCTTCTGGACCAAAGATCAAGCTGTTTCAATGCCTGGTGGAGGAGTGGCCGAAGATTGCGAGAGATATGTTTCACTCTGCTGAGAAAGTCCGTGCGGTAGCAGATTGGATGTATGCATTCAAGAACTTGGAGAATTTGTGCATGAACAACTGAGATCTCAGCAGCCTCGCAAAGACTACTGCAAATTCCTGGAACTGGTACTGCTGTTTTTCTGAATAATTCCACCACGAGGGAATCACATACAGGCTCTGGGTGCCCTTCACAGGGCCCGGTGGATGGCAAAATGCATTTATGCATTCAAGATCTTGTAACGTTGTCAGTTGCAGAACCTTGGGAAACTCGCAGATCAGGAGCTCGAAGGTGTTACAGTCTTCTGTCTCTTCACTGTTGAAATTTACATTAAAGTTTGGTTCAGTGCCCCGGTAGCCAGATATGCTCCACGGTCAGACATGGAGCTGAAACAAAAGCTTGTACAATACAGGCAAGTGAACCAATATGCAGCAGAGAGAGCTCTCGAAGGTATCACCAACCATCTTTGGTACTTGAGTGAAAAGTTGGTTGCTCTGGATTTCTTTGATGAACACCTCTGCAGCTTGGTGTAAAGGAGCATGGTGAAAGCACTCAGCAATGGAGGAGGGAAGAGTCCTTCACCTCGTGTGACAACTGACATTGAAGTTGCTGGTCATCTTTCTTTGGCCGATTGTCATGAAGGACACATTGGAGTTCTTCCACCTGCTCCAACTTACCATGTCATTCCTCTCCAAGGATCTGGAGCAGTGAAGAGATGAAGAGTTTCAATGAGCGAAACAAAGTGTTTCTGCCACCAGTGTTATGAATGATCCTGCAGAAAGGGGAGTTGCCCTAATGCAAGAATTTAACGTCGTGCTGATCACACAGAAAGACCAACAGCACTATGTTTTTCAGGTTGCTGAGCATCACCAGAAGATGTTCCCTGATGCCAAAAAATCCATGTTCAACTGAGTCCCGAAAAAACAGGCATAATTGTTTTGAGTGTTACCAGAATAGTTATGTTCATTTTTTGTTTATTTTGTATAGCAATGTGGCTCACTTGAACACTGGCTCCAAATAGCCTAGAGCACAAAGTTATTTGTGTCTTTTACCACCACTTAAATTATGATTAGGAACATGAAATTTGACAGGAATTGTTTTTCAATTAACTGAATAAACTGAGTGCCAGCACATTTTAAGTTTTGCAACTTCATATTTTATCCCCTCGGGGTAGGGTTTTTTTTCAAGAATACTCCCCCAGTATCCCTGCTTGTTGTAAAAGGCGACTAAAAGGGTTGGCGGAGGGTTAGTGCCCCTCCCCGGAAAACAACTAACTAAAAAAAAACAAACAATAAGCCTCGGACAAGGACTGACCTAACGATGACGACCCAGGACCAGACAAAGGACTTGGTAATGGCTACATGGAATGTAAGAGGAGCGAATGATGAGGTGAAAGAGAGAGAGATTGTCCAGGTGCCTGAGGGTGCAAAAGTGGATGTATGTGGAATAACTGAAACAAAATGGAGAGGAGAAAGTGTGAGAGAATAGGAGTATGGATGGGGTATATGTGCAGGAGTAGGTGAGAATGAGAGGGGCAAAGGAAGGAGTATGTATAGTTGTGAGTAAAAGATGGAAGAAGAGCATAAGACAGTATGGATCAGTTGGGTCAAGGATTGTGTGGGTAAAGTTGAAAGTTGGAACACAAATGTGGGCAATTCTGTGTGTGTATGCGCCAACGCAAGATCGTGGTAGCAAAGTGAGAGAAGAGTTGTGGACAAATGTGGAAGTGTGCATGGAAAAGTTTGGAAGGAATGAGAGAGTGTTTTTGATCGGTGATATGAATGGTGAAGTAGGGAATGTGAAGGTGGATGGAATAGTTGGTGAGTGGGGTGTGCCTGCTGAGATAGATGAGAATGGGAGTGTGTTAGTGGACATTTGTACTGGGAGGGGGTTGGTGATAGCCAATACCCTCTTCAGGCATAAAATGATCCACAGGTATACATGGCGAGTGATAAGAAGGGTGGGTGGTGAACTGAATGAAAGGAAGGCAATGATTGATTATGTGTGTGTGGATGAAAGGATGCGAAAATGTGTAATGGATGCAAGAGCTTATAGAGGTTGGGGGAGAGGACTTTCTCACCACTACTTGGTGGTGGCCAGAATTAGGATCCAAATAAGATGGAGGAATAGAAGAAGGGAAAGACAAGAGGAAGGAGTAGTTGCAAGGAGAGTGGAAAGGTTACAAGAGGATGAGAAAAAGGCAGAGTATAAGAAAGAAGTGGAGGAACGATTGGGCAAATATGAATTGGAGCAGATGGGGGACGTGGAAGGTATGTGCAGGATATTTACAGAAGAAACATGTGCGGCATGTGATGTGGTGTGTGGAAGGAAGAGAAGACAGAGGGGGGTGCAAGGAACAGCATGGTGGACTGAAGAGGTGAGACAGGCTGTGGCACAAAAGAAGAAAGCATACAATGAATGGATGAGAAATAGGAGCATGGAAGAAGTTGAGAGGCGGAAGAGAGAGTTATATGTAGAAAGAAAGAGAGAGGTGAAAAGATTAGTAAGAGAGAGTAAGAAGAGAGTGGATGAGGAATTTGGAAGGAATTTGAGTGTAAAGTGGAGGGACTGTAAGAAAATGTTCCGGAAAGAGGTGAAGAGAGTAAGACAGGGTGGAAGTGGGGTTAGCAGGGGAGTGAAAGATAAAAATGGTAGATTACTAGTGGAGAAGGGAGAAAAAGTGAGCAGATGGAGAGAACACTTTAAGGAATTGTTGAACATAGAGGATGGAAGTAATGCAAGTATAAGTGGCTGGGGAATGGCTGGGAGAAGGAGGGAGGTGAGAAGACAGGAAGAAATCAGTAGGATAGAAGTCGTGGAAGCAATGAAGAAAGTTAAATCGGGGAAAGCCCCAGGAATTGATGGAGTGTGTGGTGAAATGCTGAAGCATGGGGGAGAGATAGTAGTAGAATGGATGTGGAAGATGTGCAGATTGGCCTGGGAGGAAGGTAGAGTCCCGGAGGATTGGAAGTCACGTATAATTATTCCCTTGTACAAAAGAAAAGGGGAAAAAGAAGTGTGTGGTAAACATAGGGGCATTTGTCTTCTTAGTATAATAGGAAAAGTGTATGGTAGGATACTTATTGACAGAGTTAGAGAAAGAACAGAGGAATTAGTTGGTGAAGAACAGGGAGGCTTTAGGAAGGGAAGAGGTTGTGTAGATCAGATATTCATTCTTAGATCTTTAGTGGAAAAGTTTCTAGAGAAGGGAAAGAAGTTGTATGCGGCTTTCATGGATTTGGAGAAAGCATATGACACGGTGGATAGACGAGGATTGTGGAATGTATTAAGAATATATGGAGTAGATGGGAAGTTGCTGAATGCTGTGAAGAGTATGTACGATGGTGCTAAGGCTGCAGTGCGTGTGGATGGTGAACTAAGTGAATTTTTCTCTTTGAAGGTTGGGTTGAAACAGGGATGTGTCATGTCTCCATGGTGGTTCAATCTGTACATGGATGGGGTAATAAAAGAGGTACAAGGTAGGGTAGTGGATGTTGGAGTGCCCCTGGTGAGAGAGGATAATGTTTGGAAACTCCCTGTACTGTCATTTGCAGATGATACTGTGTTGTTGAATGAAGACGAAGGAGAGCTGCAAGGCTTGGTGGATGAGTTTGGGAGAGTGTGTAAGAAACGGAATCTAAAGGTGAATGTAGGGAAGAGTAAATTGATGGTCTTTGAGAGAGGTGAAGTCAGTGAATGTACAGTGGGGTTGGATGGTGAGGAATTGGAAAATGTGAGTACGTTTAAGTAATTGGGTAGTGTGATGAGTAAGGATGGAGGTTTGGAGGGTGAAGTGCTTGAAAGGGTACAGCAGGGAAGAAAGGTTGCTGGTTCTTTGAAAGCAGTGATAAGAAACAGGGAAGCAAGCATGGAAGTGAAAAAGTTACTACATGACAGTATTGTAATACCAACTCTAACATATGGAAGTGAAGCTTGGACGTTGTTGGAAGGACACAAGTCAAGAGTGAGAGCAGTGGAAATGAGTTATTTAAGAGGAGCCTGTGGAGTCAAATGGAGAGACAGGATGACGAATGAGGATATAAAGGAGCGTTGTGGTGTGGATGTGGATGTGATAGGAAGCGTTATGAGGAACACACTGAGGTGGTTTGGCCATCTGGAGAGGATGGAGGGTGAGAGACTGACGAAGAGAGTGTATGTGAGTGAGGTGGAGGGGGGAAGAGGGAAGGGGAGGCAGAGGATGAGATGGAGGGATGGGGTGGAGAGATATATGAGAAAGGGGGGTGTGAGTTGGGAGCAGGGCAGTGAAATGGTGGGGGACAGGGCGACGTGGAGGCAATTTGTTTGTGGCCACCCCAAACGGGATTGAGGCATCTGGCAATAGATAGATAGATAGATATTTTATTGCCATCCTGTGGCAACAGTGGTCCCTTTGCTTTGCATAAACCCACACTACATCTCATCAATATTTACTCTTTTTCTAATCATACTTTCTAGAATTCTGTCAATTACCTTCATTATTGGGTCGAAAAGCTTCATGTCCCTATAATTTCCTCTTTCCATGGCATCACCCTTCCCCTTGTACACATTTACAGTCACACTCTTCAGCTAATCATCTCGGACAACACACTCTTATATAAGTATATTTATCAAATCAGTAACAAATCCCACTCCTGTACCTTCTGAGGCCTTCAGCAATTCAGCAGTCAACCCAGACATACATGCTACCTTCCCTAACTGCATCCTACCTACTATTCTGCTCACAGAAGGAACGTCCATCAAAGGCAAAGGGCCAGACATTGGACCTGCCGACTCCAAACTTTCCCTGTTCCAGCCAAATTCCTCATTCAGCAAGCAGTTATAATGCTCTCTCCAGGAATCGTTAATATCCTCACCATTTGCCACTACCTTTCCATCATCATTCTTCACACATTGCTCACCTATGAGAATCCCTGTTTTCCTTCTTCATGTGATTTGCCACTTTAAATACCATATTCTTCCATTCTATGCTATTTTGGTTATCCCATAAAAGTCTCTGAGACTCAGATTTTGCCTTGTACACCAATCCCCCACTATTCGACAGGGATGCGTTCCATAAAAGGTGGTTGAATAATGAATTGGTAGAATAACTAACCGACTTTTCCAATAAGATTGTTAAGAAATAGGGGGGTTAGGTTCCTGACAACCTTCGTCACTCAAAAATAGCCAATAAAGATGGAAACACCAGTATATAAGAACGAAAGTGACACATGGGTTTGAAGTGTTTTCTTATATACCTACATTCTTAACCCCTTAAACGCGGCCGTGTACAGTCGTTCCCCCCCGAGTGGCAGGGTTGTATCGCGGTCTGAGTACCTGTAGGAAAATATTCGCCAAAAATCAGAGATTAACCCTAGAACATTATACTTGGTATGGCAGATAGTACTTACATTCAGCTTTCTCCAGAGACAGGTGTTGAGCCTTCGTGGACTACCCAAGGACTTGTGGAGACTTGCAAAGTTGGGTAACCAAATCTTCACTTTCACACCTCCAGCAACCCGGTTTCCCCTCTACCACAGCCTCATTCTGTCACAGTAAACTTTATACTACAACGCAAAGGTAGTTAGGATTCCGTATTTGTACAATAAGCACTGAAAATAAGGCTAAAATCAACGAAGCGTACGGCCGACATGCACTGTGGCGGCGGTCTTCCCGTCACTCAACAAACATTTCCATTTTCACAGCTAAAAACATGTATACTACATTATTTTCAATCATATTACTTCCCAAAAGATCACCACGGCGCGCTTTTTATTCTGCCTTATGCCCGCCACTTTATTCTCGTTCCTGTCGGCCGCTTGCACTGACTGGGAAGAGCTAGAACTCGCCATAATGTCACTTTGAAAGCCTGCAGTAAACCAACGCTAAACAGGGGCAAACCGTGAGAAAAAAAGCTAGTGTTACAACTGGGGAAACAGGCATTTCCTAGTAGCATAAACTGCTTGTGAGAGGAGAGCGCAGATTTACAGTTCTGAGCGCTCAGAGCGCTGCCATGTATCACAGCCAGGCTGGCCGGGCCGTGGGGGGGGGGGGGACGGGGGGAAAACGCGATACTTGGCAACAACTGAGGTCAGTAGTACAAAGGTAAAGTATGCTAGTTGTAGCTAGAGGGTGGTGGTACTGATAGACAATACCAGCTGGAGCCTGCTTGCCCACGGTTATTCAAAATTTACTAGAATCGCAAACGCGACGACCCGTCATTATGTCCTTTTCGCCGAGCGTCGCAAACGCGACGATCCGCGTTTAAGGGGTTAAGGAAAATTATTTTAGTACTACATACATCTTAGATGACTGACATATGATTTGCGATCAAAAAAAAATATTGGCGAACAAAATATACCTACTTAGGAATATTAAAGAAAGTCGTTTAAACACCTCTGATGGCGTGTTTACTGCCTATCCCGCCGACAGCAGTGGGCATAACCGATTACAAAGTAAAATTTCTCACTAATCAATTATAGCTGTCAGCAATCAATTACCGAACAATTGCTCTCAGCATAAATTACAAGTAAAATATATATTAAAGACGTGCACTTCAATGGATTTTAGACAATACATTTATACCCCTGTTAAAACCCTCTGGTACGCAATTCTCCAGCCACAACTACCCCCAGGACACAAAAACAGGCCTATTTTTCGAATGTCTCAAAGGTTAAAAGTTTTATGCCCAATTTATAGAGGTTGAATTTACACACCTAAAAACGCAAACCCCACCCTCCTAGACCCCATGGTTACCAAGCTATGACCCGTCAAAGTTTATAACAGTTACCCGTCACGGCCCTGGTGAGAAAGAAAATATGCCGCTCGCACCTGTTCTCTTCCCAAAAATATGCACAAAAATCACCAAAATCAATATTTTCTGGTGTGTACACTTCTTAGAAAAAAATAAAATGGTCATGAACCCCCCCCCCCAATATGATTCATTCATTCATTCATTCACTACCAGACACCATGTATCCCAAACAGGGTGGCCAAGGGCTTAGAGTTAATTGTTTTACAGGGAGGGGCACTAATCCTCCACCAACCCCACTTGACACGTAGGGAGAACGTTATGCCAACAGCATCTGGTGTTCCCAGGCGGTCACCCATCCAAGTACTAGCCAGACCCAACGTTGCTTAACTTCGTTGATCGGACGGGAAGCGGTGTACCTCACATCCTTTCCCTCCCCTTCCTTCCCCCCCCTCCCCTCCCTTCCTCTCCTCTCCCCTCCCCTCACTGAACATCCCCTCCCCTCCCACCTTTCCCTTTCCCTCCCCTCCCCTCCCATCACCTAATGTCCCCTTTGCTCCCACCTTTCCCTTCCCCCCTCCCCTCCCCTCCGAGCTGTCAAATCTAGCTCGGGAAAATGAAATTTCTTTTTCGAGTGGGTTTCGAATACAGAAAGGTAAATATTTACATCCATCCATCCATCCATTATCCAATCTTATGTCGCCCCATGAGAAGCATAGGAACCCGGGGCTAGGCAAGTTGGTCCCGACATTTAAGATGAGAGTGACCAGCCTCACTCATCTCTAAGTGGCATTACATGAGCAATACACCCCAACCACCCCTTGGATATAAACCTTCACCGGCTCAATCCGATTGGAACGCAATAATTACCCACTAAACCACCAGGCGCCAAAATTTGGTTATATGGTTACCACCCAGCATAGTAAATGGTTTCCTGGTGTACAGGAAACCATTTGGCTTGTCACTCAGTGTAGAGTCACCTACAGGCAGAAGGAAGAGGAAAAAAATGAAGGAAAGAATGACAGAAAAGGGAGTGTAAAGTCACCCATAGGCAGAAGGACAAGGAAAGAAAGAAGGAAAGGAAGAAGAAGAGGATGGAAGGAAAGAAGAATGGAGGAGAGGAAAGGGCAGACACCCGACAGCAGCACTACATCGAGTGAGTAGATGGTGGGCGCCCTCACCTACCACAAGAATATTTACATATGTCTGAAAAAAGGCACAGATATAAATAAATGTAATTATTTGTACCAACAAAATGGCCTAAATTATTTTTACTTACTTTTCCTGCAGGCAGAGTTGAAACTACAGTAATCTCTTTAAGACCTGGACGCCCAAGTCCTGGACACCCCAAGTCTTGAACATTTTTGGCTTGGGTCCTTGGACACCCCCCCCCCCCCCCAAAAAAAAAAAAAAAAAAAAAAAAACAATATGTGTTTATCCCTACTTTAAATTGGCCAAACAGTGACAAACAACTGTCTTTTGGTGCATAGTACAGTGCCCTTGCATCCTTCCCTCCCCAGTTCCCACCTACCTACTGTCGTGACTGCACACTCGTTGCCATGGCTGCACCATGGGCTCATTTTTGTGAATAAACAGTGAATAAACTGCAATACCTCGCCACTAGACCACATGGGAATTTACAGTGTTGTGCAATGTTAAGAAATTAGAATTCAGAGTGCAAAGGATTAAGTGCAGAGTGCAACACTGGCATGGTGTAAGTAAGAACAGAATGTACCGTGTTAAACAATTATAATTCACTGTGCAAAGGCTGAAGTGCAGCAAAACACCGGATTACTGTACGTGCTTCAAGTGCACCTTCACCACTGTTGGAGCCTTAGAGGAGGCAAGTTAATCTTCGTGACAGCCATGGACGTGATGTAAATACCCCGTACACTGCTAAATATTTTCCATATTCACTACCCCCTGGGGGGTAAGGGGGTTTCAAGAATACTCCCCCAGTATCCCTGCTTGTCGTACGAGGCGACTAAAAGGGTTGGTGGTGGGTTAGTGCCCCACCCCGTAAAAAGAACTAACTAAAAAAGCAAATAAAGCGCCTCGGACCCGGACGGACCATACGTTGACGACTAAGGAACGGACAAAGGACATTCTGAGGGTAGGAACGTGGAATGTGAGAGGAGTGAATGATGAAGTGAAAGAGAGAGAGATTGTCCAGGTGCTTGAGGATGCAAGAGTGGATATATGTGGATTGACTGAAACTAAATGGAAAGGTGAAAGGATGAGAGAATGGGAATATGGTGTAGGTATATGTGCGGGAGTCAGTGAGAATGAGAGGGCAAGAGAGGGAGTATGTCTGATGATAAGCAAGAAGTGGAAGGAGAATATAAGAGAGTATGGAACAGTGGGTGCAAGGATTGTATGGGTGAGGATGAAAGTAGGTATACAAGCATGGGCGATTGTATGTGTGTATGCTCCAACAGAGGATCGAGTGGCAAGAGTGAAAGATGAGTTTTGGGCGAGAGTAGAAGCATGTATGGACAAGTTTGAGAGGAGCGAGAGAGTGCTGTTGATTGGAGACATGAATGGCAAAGTTGGGAATGTACGAGTGGATGGAGTGGTTGGTCAGTGGGGTGTGCCAGCTGATGTAGATGGGAATGGTAGTGCTTTGGTGGACATCTGTGCTGGTAAGGGGTTGGCAATAGCCAACACCTACTTTCGTCATAAGATGATCCACCGGTATACATGGAGAGTAATGAGGAGGATGGATGGTGAACTTGTTGAACGAAAGGCAATGATAGACTACGTGTGTGTGGATGAGCGAATGAGAAGACAAGTGTTGGATGCAAGGGTGTGGAGAGGGTGGGGGAATGGAGTCTCGGACCATCACTTAGTGATGGCCAAGGTAGAGCTGCAAAGAAAGTGGTTGAGGAGGCGAAGGGGAAGACAGGAGGAAGCAGCTCCTGTGAGAAGAGTGGAGAAATTGCAAGATAGTGAGAAAAGGACAGAGTATAAGAGCATAGTGGAAGAAAGATTGGGAAGGTATGAGCTAGAGCAGATGGAAGGGGTGGAAGAAGTATGTAAGATATTCACAGAAGAGATAAGCGCAGCGTGTGAGGCGGTTTGTGGAGTGAGGAGGAGATGCAAGGGTGTGCAAGGGACAGCATGGTGGAATGATGAGGTGAAACGAGCTGTGGAACAAAAGAAGAAGGCATATGGTGAACGGTTGGCGAGTAGAGGTAGGGGAGAAGATGAGAGAGAGAAGAGAGAGGTATATGTGAGCAGGAGAAGGGAGGTTAAGAGACTGGTGAAGGAGAGTAAGAAGAAAGTGGATGAAGAGTTTGGGAGGAATCTGAGTGTGAAATGGAGGGAGAGTAAGAAATTGTTTTGGAAGGAGGTAAAGAAAGTAAGGCAGTGTGAAAGGGGAAACAGTAGGGGAGTGAAAGATAGGAATAATAGATTGTTGGCGGAGAAGAGAGAGAAATTGAGGAGATGGAAGGAGCACTTTGAGGATTTGTTGAATGTAAAGAGTGAGAGCAGTGTGAGTATAAGTGGTTGGGGAATGGCTGGGAGAAGAAGAGATGAGAGGAGGGAGGAAGAGATCAGTAGGTCGGAAGTAGTGGAAGCGATGAAGAAGATTAAGCTGGGAAAGGCCCCAGGAATTGATGGAGTGTGTGGTGAAATGCTTAGGTATGGGGGTGAAATTGTTGTGGAGTGGATATGGAAGTTGTGTAGACTGGCTTGGGAAGAGGGAAGGGTTCCAGAGGACTGGAAATCAGGTATAATTGTTCCTCTGTACAAAGGAAAAGGGGAGAGAGAAGTATGTGGTAACCATAGGGGTATTTGCCTTCTTAGTGTGACTGGTAAAATATATGGTAGAATACTCATTGATAGGGTTAGGCATATGACAGAGGAGCTAGTTGGAGAAGAACAAGGGGGATTTAGGAAGGGAAAAGGGTGTGTAGATCAGATATTTGTTCTAAGATGTTTAGTGGAGAAGTATCTAGAGAAGGGAAGGAAAGTGTATGCTGCCTTCATGGACTTGGAGAAAGCTTATGACAGAATAGATAGGCAAGGTATGTGGAAGGTATTAAGAATATATGGAGTGGAGGGGAAATTGTTGAGTGCTGTGAAGAGTATGTACGAGGGAGCTAGGGCTACGGTGCAAGTGGATGGTGAGCTAAGTGAGTTCTTTGATCTCAATGTGGGACTGAAACAGGGGTGTGTAATGTCTCCATGGCTGTTTAATATATATATGGATGGGGTTGTAAAGGAGGTACAAGGTAGGGCAGTGGATGTGGGGTTGGCCCTAATGAATGAGGGTGAGATTTGGAAGCTTCCGGTGTTGCTGTTTGCTGATGATACAGTATTGTTGAGTGAAGATGAATGGGAGTTGCAAGGTTTGGTGAATGAATTTGGGACAGTGTGTAGGAGGAGGAAGCTGAAAGTTAATGTAAACAAAAGTAAAGTTATGGTGTTTGAGAGGAATGAAGTCACAGAGTGTGCAATGAGGTTGGATGGTGAGGATATGGAGAATGTGAGTGCATTCAAGTACTTGGGTAGTGTGATGAGTAAGGATGGACCTTTGGGGGATGAAGTACGTCAAAGGGTACAGCAGGGAAGGAAGGTTGTTGGTACACTGAAAGCAGTGATGAGAAATAGGGAGGTGAGTATGGAAGTTAAGAAGTCACTGCATGATGGTATTGTGATCCCTACCCTGACATATGGAAGCGAGGCGTGGACATTGCAAGAGGGGAACAAGTCAAGAGTAAGAGCAGTGGAAATGAGTTACTTGAGAGGAGCATGTGGAGTGACGTGGAGGGACAGGTTGACGAATGAAGAAGTGAAGGAACGTTGTGGGGTAGATGTGGATGTGGTTGAAAAGATTAGGAGAAATACACTGAGGTGGTTTGGACATGTGGAGAGAATGGAGAATGAAAGACTGACTAAGAGGGTGTATGTAGGTGAGGTGGAGGGAGGGAGAGGGAGGGGTAGACCGAGGATGAGGTGGAGGGATGGAGTTGAGAGGTATATGAGGGAGGGGGGGGTGAGTTGGGGGGAGGGGAGTCAAATGGTGGGTGACAGAGTGACTTGGAGGCGTTTTGTCTGTGGCCACCCTTTGCGGGATTAGGGCGTCGGGCTATACATAGATAGATAGACTTCTAATTTCTCATTCTCTGGTTCCTTTTAATTTATTTCATGATTTCCGTCCCTTATTTGTGTGCACATGTTCTTAAACAGGTGCTGTGCATGTTCGGTAGGGAGTTATTTAGGTGGCTTTAAAAGTTAGGTTGGGTTGGCGGTCCATTAGTACCCGTCCAGGGGCATTTTCCCAAGTCCCGGACAAACCCAAGTCTTGGACATGCCTTTGGCTCTATTACGTCGGATCTTGGAGGGATTACTGTATAAACAAGTGATAAGGAGTGTTACCTTATGTTCAGACATAGAAGATATACAAAGAAATTCAAAAGAATGCAGAGAATACACTATAATCTCTGACAGGTACATAGTTATATCCAGAGGCAAGTAAAGTAGGCAGGTAACAAGGATTGTTTCCCCAAAAAAACAAAAAATAAATAAATAAATAAAACATTAAGCAATTGTGGTGTGAATATCTATATGCAAAGGCACGAAGAAAGTACAGGTAATGATTCAAAACGTGCCATAAAACGTAAAAATTACTCAAAATATTCGAGGCCGTGGGGGGAGGGGAATAAAAATACTTCGTGCTAGGGGGTGGAGGTGGGGGTGGTAAAGCCAGGAGGAGGTGTACAAGGATGGAGGGATGGGAGGAGACCACCACCAGACACAAAGGAAGGACCCCAATGGAGTACAGGGATGTGGAGGGAGGGAAGGGGGGAAATACCCTCCCCCCAGATAATTAGGGGGGGGGACTTGGGGGGGATCCACACTGGAGGGGTGGAGGATGCATGATGAGGGTGTGGGACGGGTGGTGGTGGTGGTGGTAAGAATGGAGGGAGGCAGGGTAGTAACAATGTACTGTAGTGCGGTAGAGGGACACGGTGAGAGAGACGTGGGGAGTACACCCCCCACTGCCTGGGTACGGGCCTGGATCCTCCCTCTCGTGTGTGAAACACTTAGTTCTGATTGGTCTGAAGTCATCTATGCCACAGCCGGGGTGGAGAAAGCTGCTGCCAGTTTTTTGTGGAAGTCACACGACTGATGTTCCTCATCCATTTGAAAAATTTTTAAACGACCGATTGTCGAGCTTGGTACTTTAGGGGTTAACAAAGCAATTGGCTAGGTAAAAACCCACAGTTAGGTAGGGTATTGTATAACGGGGTAGATTTAACATGTAATGGGATACATCTTTCAGCCTTGGGTTCCTCCCCCCCCAACTAAGTCCAGAACTCACTCAAATGAGCCCCAAAACAAGTTTGAAGCCAATATAAATGGCTTAACAGCTTTAAAGGAAGCTAGCCTAGGCCTAACACCTGTAAATAACTCACTAAAACCAACAAACAGTATCTGCAAATTGTCAAATGTAAGTCTGGAAAAAAATCAAGCTTAGTAAACTGTGCCCCAAAATGACAATGTTCACCCCAACTATGGCTAAAACACATTACTCTAAGTCTAAAAACAGTTTATAAATCAACCTAAACACACAATTGTAGTCTAAAACATCATCAAAACTGGTAAAAAATCAAAACCCATCGTTAAACTGGGGTTTGGCCATCATTAGGCGAGTATGGTAGTATTTCTACCCCCATTGTTAAGCCTGGGTATCCCATCTAAGGGTATTGTATATATCAAGGTACAGTATACCTGTACAGATTAATCTGATTTACAGAAAATGCATTAATTCATTGATATACGTAAAAAACAAGTAACTGGCAAATAACAGCGTGTATATACAAGAAGAATAACAATTGGGGCCTCAAACACTGGAGAAGACAAATCTAATACAAGCTCCTGCGTGGACAGTTCATGTGTACTACCGTATGGACTGTGGCAGGTGCACACTGCACAGCTGCCAGCTATGTGGTAGTGTGTGAGTCGTGTGACTGTATGGCAGGCGGCTCGGTAAAGCTGATTACTTGTTTATTAAATTTTCAGTTATTAATAATCTTCACTCTCATCTTAAACGTCGGGACCAACTGCCTAGCCCTGGCCTCCTACGCTCCTCATGGGGGAATGTAGGATTGGATGATGGATGGATGGATGGATTAATAATCTATCTATCTATTGCCAGACACCTTAATCCCGCACAGAATGGCCACAAACAAATGCTTGGTTGAGAGAGAGAGAGAGAGAGAGAGAGAGGCTACACTGGTCATAACATAAATCCTTACACAGTACGTCACCAATATATTGTACCCATGTAATATCTGTCTTAAGGTAAAAGTGATCGAAAAGTAATCGATTACTGATTGATTACTGACCACCAAAGTACTGTAATCGAAATAATCGATTGTTTGGTGTGGTGACATCATTACCCACAGACTGGACATGATGTCACCACACCAAACAAACTCAGATGTATTCATTTTAAAACCACAAATAGCAACGGAAGCCTAACTGGAAGTGCTGAAACCTAACTGGGGGTCTTCAGCCCCAAGACCCCCTAAAAATTATAACCAACCTAACCTAGTGCAAACTAAGCTGCGAATTCCATAAAACTGGCACTAAAACAGTATTGTGTGTCGAATGTTCATAAATCACTGGCGCAATCATTACCAGGGTTGCCATTTGGTATTTTTCATTACCAAATGTGGGCCAATTTGGTAGTGAATCAGCATAATCCATTACAAAATGGATTTTTCACATGTATGAAGATATTGAGGATGGAGATGGTGGATTGTCTGCTCTCTCTGATTAATCTGCTAGCCTACATTGCGCAAAAATAAACATGCTGTAATAATAAGGAGAGTGATTATTTCCATTTGTATATATAATTAGTGAATAATAAATGGTTCCTTTAAGAATTTGGTATTGAAAAGCTAAATTTGGTAATGAAAACTGAGGTAATGTGGCAGATCTGGCAATCCTGATCGTCACCCAATCATGCCATGGTGAAACACTCACTCAGGTTGGTGGGCACATGACTGCACTTGACTGGGGTAATAGCAAGGGTCTTGGGTGGAGCCATGGTGTTGCTGTAGTATTCCACGAGGCCAAAAAGAAATGCAGATGGATGAAGAGGCAACCGATCAGCAGAGCAGGGCACAGGAGACAGGCAGCTCAGCCGGTCTGTCTGGTGGCGCGCAGTTTGAATCATTGAAATGGTGGGGATAACCATGTCAAACAATGAAAAGGGGTATAGATTTATAAATGTCGAAGCAACGAATTGTCAAATACGGACTGGACGAAAAATGAGGGTTTGGTGTATACCTCTCTTCTAGCCCAATGCTTGGCAGCCAAGTATTCCTCTTTGTTACCATCCCTTTTCCATTCCCCCAAAAGCCTTCTTTTCTCCTTACCTGCAGCTTCTACACCCTCATCCCACCACTATGTCACTTTATGTCTTGGGGGGGTCCCCTTGTCCATCAACACACTGAATCAGTAGCTCTCAGATAGTTATTAAGGGGTCTGTACTGTTAATTAAAACTTCTATCGACAGCTCACTGTTATGCCACAACTCTACTCATCTCACTATAGACGGCATCCCTTACCGCTTGGTTTGTTAATTTCCATATTTTCATTCCAGGTGCATAAGGTCCTCTTCATAACCTGCTCCTTAAGCTTCATGTCACATACCAGTATTTTGTGTTGCTGCAGACATTATTTGCTCCCTATATGCTTAACATCTCTCACCAACCTCCTATCAGCCCTCCTAACCAAGAAACAGTCTATCTGACGACTATTTCCCCCTGACTTGTATGTAATCAACCTATTCTCTCTCTCTCGTCCAAAAATGCATGTTGCAAACAATCATGTTCACTCCCTTCTCAAACTCAAGAATCCTTTCCCCTTCCACATTCTGCACACCATATGTGAACCCCCATACCAGAGTTTAATATCAGACATCAAGGGTTCCAGTTTATTCTTGATATCATTAATTTCTGTCATCTAAACAAAATTCAGTGTCATCAGTTAAAAAACTTATAGAAAATATCACGTGCATCAAGCAAGGATGATAAACTGCTAGTTTAACCTGTGAATAGAACTGGGCCTAAAATAAGTCTTTGAGAAACTCCAAACAGAAAGAGAACCAGACACAAGGAAAGTGTTGTCCACAACTATTCTGAGATTTGTTAGACAGATATGACTAAAGGTGCAAAAGAACATTATCATGGACACCATAAAAATGCAGGTCATTTAGCAGTAATTCAGGATCTGCTGTGTCATGAGCTGCATCATTTACATCACATGGGCCAGATATGAGGTCGCAATCATTACCAGTATGGTAATGTTAATTTTAAGCTTAACCCGCCCCATCCTGGCAGATTTTTAACCAATGACCTCCCCCAATCCCGGCAGATTTTCGATTTTTGTTTTTCCTAAAACCTCCACTTTTTATGAGAAACATCGAAAATTCACAGAGAAATCGCTCACCTGAGCTTTAACCCCTACACCGCGGGCTTGTTTACCAATGACTTGCGTGTGCCGTGGGGTTATTTGGGCTCCGACAGACTCTCAAAAAATATTTGCCAAAAATCAGTTATTAGTCCTAGAATAATAAAATTACATATGCTTATGGCACATACCTTCAGCTTTCTCCTGGAATGATTGTTGAGCCTTCGTCGGTTACCGTAGGACTTGTGGAGACCTCTGAAGTAGGGTAACGAAGTCTCCACTTTACACTTCCCGACAACCCGTAATATGATTACCACAGCCAGATACAAACACTATAAACACTATTCTACAATTTTCAAGTAGTTTGGGATCCATACTCAAAAAAAAAAACACTGTGAAAGCAATGGAAATTACGAGCGCGTCTGATCGTCGCACTGGCACTAGTTCGCTCTTGGTAGTCTGTCATTTATTAATTATTCATAAAACCCCTCACACTTTATATTTCTATTACTATATAACACTTATATATATCTACAGTCTTTATCCATAAGTTTCCTTCAGCAGTATTAGTTTATTGTCACTGTAGGGATTCAATTTCTTTCAGTAAAATACGTAGCATTCACTTTCTCGTCCTGTATACTGGCATTGAGAGTGAATGTCACTTTCATCTTCACTCTCATAACTCATAGCATTCAAACATGCTAGAGTGAAACTTTCACTTTCATTACTCCTAGGGTATATACTCGTATTCTTATAATACTACTCATTTACATTTCTATTTACGTTCTCTATTTTATTTACGTTATTTACATTTCTATTTACGTTCTCTATTTTATTTACGTTATTTACATTTCTATTTTATTTACACTGTGTTTTGCACTGTCACTTGAAATAACTTATAAAACTATTTTCCATTGTTCACGTATATTTACATTCATTACTTTCACTTACTGTTTACACATTATTTACACATTATTTACAATTCCACTTGCACTGTTTTACTCAACAGAAAGATCGTAGTCACTCTTTTATCAATTGTCAGCCCTTTACCTCTTTCCACACGAGGTTTAGTAGGGGGTAAAGGTCACAGGGCCATTTGCATGGGGGTGAAAAAAGGCCTTGAAGTCAGCAAGAAGAAACATACGTACTCTCGCTTCGGAAGATGAGAGTGAACTGATAACGGAGGGCCAGCGTGGAGGCCTGCTAGGGGTTATTCAGAGTTACCAATATTACTTCTTGAAACAGCTAAGTCTAGCACTGATATGATTGGCAGGAAATCTAGACAATACATTATAAATTTGGTAGTTCCAGGTGAATGTATATATCACTTAGGCTTCTCCCTTCCCTCCTTACATGTATATTTATTACGAAAATAGATTAGAGGCCTACTTAGGAGATATATATTCAGAGCTACCAATGTCATATCTTGAAACAGCTTTGTCTAGCACTGATATGATTGGCAGGAAATCTAGACAATACATTATGAATTAGGTAGTTCCAGGTGAATGTAAATATCACTTAGGCTTCTCCCTTCCCTCCTTACATGTATATTTATTACGAAAATAGATTATACGGCATATTTCAAGGGGAAAAAAACAGCGAAAATTAGCGAACGAGTGCACATGAGGTGTTGTCAGGTGATAATTAGCCAATTCCAGGTGTATGGCACTCTCACTTACCTTATTTCTTTCTTGTATATATTATTTGGTATAAGAATAGGACATAGGGCTTATTTCAATGGATGAAATCAGTGAAAAATTCCAGGGAAGATTTACTTAGCATAGCACGGCCGGGCAGGCGAGAGGATAGGGTAATGGAGGGGGGGTAGGGAGGGGCGTCAAGAACGGGGAGAAATGGCTAAATTGTCAACAAAGGATGGGAGTACAGATGAGATTAGGAGTGCTGACTAGTGTTGGACATTGGCAGTACTGATAGATGATACAAGCCCCCACTTGGAAGCCCGGGTGAATTCAAAATAACACAGAATCACAAAAGCGACGCCCCGCGGTATGATCCCTTGCTCCCAAGCGTCACGAAAGTGACGCCCCGCGGTTAAGGGGTTAAAATGCCGGTACACCATCACCTGACTGTGTTTTCTATGGGGCCTGGCTCCAGAGAAAACGTGTTTGATGGGAGGGGTAACTATTCCAAACCACTCAAACAGGTATTTATTTAATTGGTACAAATTTATATGTAGTACAAGAGTATATTCACACAGTAATATAGGTGACATAAGTGTTGTTTCACTCACCAAACACATCAACATACTGCAGCTCTTTTGGCGACATTACCTGATCATCATTTCTGACTGTTTCTTCCTCTAATGCTATGTAAACTTTGTCCTCCACATTGTCATCGATTGGGGAATCACTCTGGCCTTGAATTTCATACCGTGGCGCGACATGTCTTTACTGGCCAGGTCACTGGTAACAGGTGAGCTATCGAGACAATGGGGAGGCGTCACGCAGGGTAAGGCATTGTCCCACCTGGCATCAGGTAGAGGAAGGTGTCCCGTATATACGTACCAAAAACCATGCGTGAAATTTGAAAAATGTGCAAATGACAGACCTTGCAATTGTGGTGGGTTTATATACATCAACAGAAGTCACAGTGACAAAACGTTCGGACGTTTATATACGTCAACAGGATGCGGTTGGTTAAGAGAGTGCACAGAAATATACAATATATCTTGAATACCTACTGTCCATTAGCTTATGAAGTTGCTCTACATGTTATTACTTCACTTCTTCCAATACTTTTACTCACTTTCCTCACTACCCCTGGTATATGGCCAGCCATTTCTGGACAACCTGTATTAACCCCTAATCTGTGGCTTTGGGATATCCACTACCTTGTCTTTCCCCAAAGTGGATCAAAGAGCATATAATGGAGAGTATGTGTAGCAATTTGAGTCTTATATGTGTCATAGCTTTATTGCTACCTTTACTGACATTTCAATTTTTCCAAGAAACCTCCCAAAATATAAAAATTTTCTTTAATCAGTGATCACTTACAGGTATGAAATACATGAGAACAGACAGAATTATGGGTATAAAAACTTCTAGGACAATATCTACTGTACTTTAGCCAAAATGAGCACCAATTAAATAATAAACAGGAAATTTAATTGTCATGGGTCTTGCTTAAAACATGCTGCAGTCAGAGGCAGGTCGTATACTGTATTGAAGTAAGTTACTGTTAATGAGTTAATCAAAGTATTGTATCAATACCTGTGCTAATATTCTGTGACAAGAAATATTAATCCAATAGTACTCAAGACATCTGAGGCATAATTAGTATCATACTCACCGCATTAACAAGAGTAAGAATATAATTTATTAATCTTGATTTGTGGTCTGTGTTAATCCTCTGGGGAAAGTTCCGGTACAGGGACTCATCGCAGAACACTGCCAGTTCTATGGTACGCCGCAACACAGCAGACACAGGTGCTACCTCCACTGTGTGGTTATGTCTCTCTGGCTCCTCTTTATCATCATCGATGAACACTGAACCATCATTCTCTTCCTCTGTATCCAAACTTTCATCATCTCCACCTGGCTCATTCTGAAACTTATTACGATACTACGTAAAATGCTGCCAGAATATTAAGCGAACTATAGTTACGCATAATATTAACCTCTTTGATACTAGATGCTGTCTGCAATCCCTGACCCTCATACCTCAGATAATTTTGATTTCTTGTTGAGGCTACATTATGTGTGACAACTGTGTGTACCTGCCTTTCATTTAATAATAATAATAATAATAATAATAATAATAATAATAATAATAATCCATCCATCTGTCATCTAATCCTATGTTGCCCCATGAGGAGCGCAGGAGCCCGGGGCCAGGCAAGTTGTCCCTGGCATTTAAGATAAGAGTAACCAGCCTCATTCATCCCTGAGTGGCATTACATGAGCTATAAACCCAACCACCCCTAGGATATAAACCTGCAGTGGCTCAATCCGACTGGAGAACTTTAATTACCCACTAAACCACCAGGCACCAAAATTTGGTCATATGGTTACCACCCAGCATAGTAATGGTTTCCTGGTGTACAGGAAACCATCTGGCTTGTCACTCAGTGTAGATGTACCCACAGGCAGAAGGGAAAGAATGAAGGAAAGAGAGACAGAAAAGGGAATGTAAAGTCAACCACAGGCAAAAGGACAAGGAAAGAATAAAGTAAAGAAAGACAGCAGAGGATGGAAGGAAAGAAGGATGGAGGAGAGGAAAGGGCAGACACCCGACAGCAGCACTATATCGAGTGAGTGGATGGTGAGCGCCCCCACGTACCACTTAATAATAATAATAATAATAATAATAAAAATAATAATCCTTAATGCTACAAAAGCACAAACAAAGCATCAGTATATATTTTCCGCAGTCCACATACACATGGTAACATAATTTAACTAATGCTGTACATTATCTTATGTACCATACCTTACGTGAGTCACAAAATGTTGCATCATGAGGACTCCATCACTCTTGGGAGTTTACATATGAACTAACCATTTATATTTTTAAATTATTAGCACAAATAAAATGTTAATACATGTATGCATCACCTTCAGTGAGAAAATATGTGAGGTCAGGCACATGATTTACACCTGAGAATATGGCAGTGAATTGTGACTTTTGGGCTGTGGGAGATGGTCTTCAACCCTGCTGGGCACAAGCACCTGGCCACCCTCCATTTCCCACTCTTCCAAAGTATATTTTACTCACTTAGATCAATACCTGCAGGATCATCACTATCAACTTCACCTGGCATGGATTTATCACTCATATTTTCACTACCTTTACTCATCTGGAGGGAAAATTGGTAAAAAAAAAAAAAAAGTTGTGAAATAATGGACACACATGTGCCTTTTCTGGTGAAAAATGGTTACTGTTTCTCTTCACTCATCACCTAAGATTTATTGCATCCAGGCAGTAAGAGAAACAAGACACCAACACAGGAAATGATTGGGTGAACATGGGAAATGGGAGGGGCTAAACAGGAGTCTGGTGACTTACCCAGACACAACCAGAGTAGCAGGCATGCAAGCTAGTCCTAGCTTCTCCCTTTACATGATATGAATGTCTGACATCTGAAATATGTACAACTTGGCATACCTGGACCACTGTGATAACTGAAACATGTCAAGGTCCCAGTGGGGTTAAAAATATACAATAGAAGTGACAGAAACATCAAGACATTGCATTAAACACAGCTATTAATAACTCATGTGTGAGGAGGCTCCCCACATACAGCTCTTCTCAACAGGGTGGAGTCAAAGGCTTTTCGTCTCATTAACTCTCCTCCTCTTACTGACTCCCTTCAACCTCTGTCTCTTCGTCGAACTGTTGCATCTTTATATCTTTTCTATTGCTGCTTCAACGGTCACTGCTCCTCTGAACTGTCTGCTTGCATTCCTCCACCTTTACGACGGGCACGTAGCAACTGTCTAGCAACAAACTCTTATCTCTTTTCTGTCCAACTCTCTAATGCAAGAGTTAACTGCTACTCCCAAACCTTCATTTATGCAGCAGGCCAACTCTGGAACTGTCTCCCTCTGTCTGTATTTCCTGCTAGCTATGATCTCCAGTCTTTCAAACACAGTGTGTCTCAAAATGATTGGATCTTGAATTTAGCTCTCCCTTGTAGTTTGTTTTTCTCTTGGAAAGAACAGTTATTGCAGGCTTGTGGCCTTTGGTTCATTATTCTTAGCATTAAAAAAAGAAAAAAAAGAAAAGAAAAAAAAGGTACTGTATTTTATTATTTATGTTATGAGACCACTGATCATGCCAGGATATGTAGGTCATTTTCACCTGATGGTAGTTCTCCATGTGGCACAATCTGAAACTTTACACATGGTGGGAAAATTTAACCCCCTCACACATGATGACACAAAATGAATCAAAATGGTGTTAGGCTGAAGCACTATGATGCACTTATCAATGTTGGTTTGAAGGGATGCTGATTAGGCAATTTTGGACAAAAATATTCACCAAAAACTAAGTTTTGGCATGAAGTGAGTCAATCTTTGCTGCATCATAAGGGAAGGTGTCTATTTCAAGGCCAACACTTTCAAAAAATTTGGCTTCCTTTTGGCTTTCAGTGAGGGCGGGAAGGGTCCCCTTGCATGATTTTTGGCAATTTACTCAAAAACTATCAGTCATATCAAAATTCTATAGACACCAAGCACAAGCTTGTGAAATTCTTCATATAGACATATGCTTAGCTCTTGCATGGTGCAGGCAAAATATTGTGGTAAGGTGTTGGGAAGATATTTGCACTGTGGAAAAATATCGTTCTCACTGCATTTCGGTATTTTCACTGTACTTTTACTTTTCAGTTTTGTGTGTTTTTATTAGCTTATCCTAAAGCATAAACATTAGCAAAAATGATGGTATAATTTTATACCAATTTCAGGGGCAAATAAAATCCATGAGAATGTTTTCTTTTGTGCAAGAGTCCAGGCTGCCCTTATGGTATTTTCTCTGATCATGTCACACAAACTTACAGAAAACTTTAGGTGTGCAAAGGGGTTAAGTATACTGCATTGTTTATCCCTTTGTTTAGTCCACATGACTTAAGTGCTACCACAATTCCACACCAACTCCAAGGAGCCCCACTTTAGAGGGTGGCCATGCATGATGTTTTAGTCTTCTTTGTCACCCACTAATCTCTCTTGCACTCTCGATTACTTTTAATATACTATAGCAGTAACCATGTGTGTGTAGTGTGTGTGTGTGTGTGTGTGTGTGTGTGTGTGTGTGTGTGTGTGTGTGTGTGTGTGTATTTTGGGCAGCCGAAACTACCCATTCAAATTGCACCAAAATTGGCACAAAAATCACAAAAAAATTTGCCTATGTGCAAAAACTTGGTCCCATCATGATTGAAAAACTTTTACTATATTTAACCTGCGGTGTCCCAGCAGATTTTTCACCAATGACCCCCCCCCCCATCCCGAAAGATTTTAGAAAGTTTTTTTTTGGTTAAAACCTCCATTTTTTATGAGAAACATCGAAAATTCAGAGAAAGTGCTTAGTTGAGTTTAGAAATACAGTAGAAGTAAAAGTACCTTTACCTTGTTACCGTGTTCTCTAAGGCTTCGAGTGAAAACATTTTCTATGAGAGGGATAGCTATTTAAAACCATTCATAACTGGTTAGATATTTATTTATTTGGTACGAATTTATATGTAGTACAAGAGTACACTCAATCCTCGTAAATCGCAGCAATTTGGGTCTGGACCACTGCCGTGATTTACGAATTCCGTGATTTACGAATGATAACTCTTATGTGAAAAATGAATTTGGGTCTGGACTTTGGCCAACCCGCCCCCACAGCACCCTACCTACACCTATCTAGGCACCATCAAACACAAAAATACAAATTTAGAAATATTCAGTGCCTGTATTAATAGAAATAAGCAATGTTAAGGGATCTCACCTTAATCGTATGATGAAATTGCATAAGTGAATGGAGTGGGGTGGTGTTGGGAAGAGCTTAGAACCTCTCAGCACTTGTTCTTCCCAAACTCTTTCACCAGCTCTGAAAACTTTTCTCCCCTCTCAACACGACGAATGAGCTCCAAACGTTGACTGTACAACAACTGCGGCAACTTCTTGACGCCATACTGCTTAGAGCGCTTCATCAAGGGATCGGGAGGGGCCATGGCAGGTAGGAGGTGGGAGGAAGTTGCACAAAAAAGGCATGTAGCTCTCGTACTCCACGGCGACGGTCTGTAGCGTGAGGACTGGCGGGACAAGAAGAACAACATAGTGGCATTAGTATGTACGCTTGCCACCAGGGACGTGCGGTGACTGGTTGTTGAGTCGCGATTTTCAATTTGAATGCCGCGGTTTACAATTCTCCTTGGAAAATGCCCTCTTAGGTGCCTAGGTCCATGATTTTCGTGACTTAACAGTGATTTGAGGTTGCCAGCAGTCTGACGGCCACCTAGCCGTGATTTACGAATCTGTGATTTATGAACACGCGATTTATGAGGATTGAGTGTATATTGGTTTTCAGACAATAATATAGGCAATATAAGCTTGTTCACTCACCAAAAACATCAACATATGGCAGCTTCTTTTACGACATTACCGCCTGATCACTTCTGCTTGTTCTTCCTTTGTCCTCTGCCTCGGGAATCACTTTCGCTTTGAATTTTGTCATCGGAGAGACCGTGGTGTGACATGTCTTTACTGGCCTGGTCACTGCTAACAGGTGAGTTGCCGAGAAAAGTGCGTGCAGGGGGGGTGGGGGGGTCAGGTGGGGCCAGGCATTATCCCCACCTGGCACTGGGTAGAGGAAGGTCTTCCACATGTGCCTTCAAAAAATCACCCATGAAACTTAAAAAGTGTGCAAATGACGGACCTCGCAATTGCAAAATATATGGATACGTCATCGGGTGTCACCGTGATAAAACGTGGTGACGTATCCATACGTCAATGGGACGCCTCGGGTTAATGAGCGATCAATTTTGACCCTAAAATGCTTCTCCCGGCATAAGTGCGTGAAATTAGGGTTGCGTTGACCGTAGACTTTTTGATGGCTTTATATCTAATATACTATAGCAGTACCCATATGTCTGTGTGTGTGTGTATTTTGGGTAGCTGAAACTACACATTCAAACCGCACCAAACTTGGCACAAAAATCGCAAAAAATTTGCTGATATGAAAAAACCTGGTCCCATCACGATTGAAAAATTTTTACTATATTTAATAAGCGATCAAATTTTGACCAAAACACACTGCCCCTGGCGCCCGGTCAGTTGCCGTGGCCGAGTGGTTAATATCTCGGACTTGCGTGCGGACAACTTGGGTTCCATTCCCAAAGCTGCAAATAACACGATCAATTGGTTAGCTGCAAAAAATCCAAGTGACAATGTTAAACTAGAACAGCACATAAACAGATCATCATGGACCCTTCGATGTCGCCTTGATGGCCAATAGTGACAACGTTAGACTAGAACAGCACATAAACGCAACTTGAATTACCCGAAATGATCGCAACGCGCACGCAAAGTTTGAGGAAACGAGTGAGGAGCACGAGGAAATGAGTGCAAACCATGAGAAAGTGAGCGCGCAGCGCGAGAGCCCTCCTCAGGAGCACGCCCGAAGGGCCCACGAGCACTTGCTTCTTTTACATTCAGTTCTCACCTTTACATTATTTAGCTTTCTTTGAGCCTGTTGGAGGCTTTTCCTCTGCTCCATTACTTTTTGCACTTTTCTTACTCTCCTTGTCAATAATTTTCCTTTATCCTGCCCTCACCACCATATTATCTATTAGCTTCTATTCAAATTCTCAGTTAACACAATAAACCTTCTCTTTAAAAAAAAAAAAAAAAAAAAAAAAAAAACATTAATTCTACTACTGCCTACTCTGTCCCCAATTTCCTTGCTACTTTTATAAAGCTCACTCTCACTGTTAGTTTTAACATATGGAGGGCAATTAGGAATACAGTCTCTTGAATGTGTGGTGGAGTTTTGTTACCTGGTGGACATGGTACAGTATCATGTGCATTCTGACCTTCTGCTTCCTTGAATAATGATAACCACATTTTAATCATCATCATCATCCGGACCTCCTTTCCCACCCTAGGGCAGGATGAGGAGTAACAATGTCCAGACAGCCCAAGTTTGCACACTCCAATGGGCCATGCTTCCATAAACTCATCATTCACGCCTCCGGAATCCTGGCTCTATCTGATACCTCAGTTTTACCAACATTTAATTTACATTTTCTCTTTAGCTATCCACTTCTACTAAAAATCCTTCCTCTCACTTTCTCCTACTTTAATTACTTAATACAGTATATATACCTCCTGATTTTATAAAATAAAAAGCATATTATGCACGCAGATCTCATATCCTGGGTTTGGACAGAAGTGCTACATATAATATTCATTATGTAATGTATACAAAATCCCTATGATTAATAATTTTTTTCTTTTTATGCTAAGAAGGTGGAACCAAAGGCCACAAGCCTGCAATACTTTCCTTCCAAGAGAAAAACAAAATACAAGAAAGAGCCAAATTCAAGATCCGATCATTTTGAGATGGCTGGACACACTGCATTTGAAAGACTGGAGATCATAGCTAGCAGGAAATACAGACAGAGGGAGACGGTTCCAGAGTTGACCTGTTGCATAAATGAAGGACTGGGAGTAACAGTTAACTTTTGCATTAGAGAGCTGGACAGAAAAGGGATGAGAGTTTGCTGCTAGACAGGTGCTACGCGCCCATCGTAGAGGTGGAGGAATGCAAGCAGACAGTTTAGAGGAGCAGTGACTACTGAAGTAGCGACAGAAAGGAGATAAAGATGCAACAGTGTGGTGACGAGACAGAGGCTGAAGGGAGCCAGTAAGAGGAGAGTTAATGAGACAAAAAACCTTTGACTCCACCCAATTGAGAAGAGCTGTATGTGGGGAGCCTCCCCACACATAAGACTCGTACTCTAAACAGGGGCGGATAAAACCCGTGTATAAAGTCAACAACTGTGCAAGGGTAAAGAAGGAATGGAGTCGGCCTAGCACACCCAATCTCTTGGAAGCAGATTTTACAAGAAACAATATGATCTTTCCAAGATAAGTCCCAAGTGAATGAAACCCCAAGCAAGTTCAAGGATGATATAGGATTCAGCTCAATATCATTAAACATTAGTGGGTACTCCCGTGGAAGATTCTGTCACGCTGGTAGGTGTAAGAACTGAGTCTTTGATGCATTATAAACAACAAGATTATTTTTACCCCAGTCAGAGAAACGAGCCAAGTCAGACATTAGATGTGTCACAGCCTCACTTTCACTTACTTGAAATCCCGCCTGGTTTATCTTGATGTCAGAGTTTCTGGTCAGTTCATCAAGTTTGCGAAATCTGTATGGAGTCATGTGAATCCTCTCATCCACATTTTGCCTCCTCACATCATGCTCAGCTAAAAGGTAAAAAAATTTATGACAAGCATATATAATGGCAAATGACAATCTGGAAGAAACATGATTGCAAATTCTCCAAAAATAACTGCATTTTGAGGCCAAAAATCATCAACATGTTTCACTCATTAAAAGCATGGTGGGAGGCACCCATGAAAAGCTGTACAAGCACTTGTGACTTATTTCAAAAGGTGACTGAAAGAACCATCCTGAGACCTGAGGGTTGGGTGCATCAGTACTTGTTTGCCAGTATCTTTGCCAGAAACTCTACCATAGACGATACCAGCCAGAATGTCCCAGTACTGGAACTTGATTCTCCCGAAACTGCCCCCACTTAAAATACAGACAAGATACGTAAAATCCATCCTAGACAATTTACCTATCAACAAAGCTCCAGGCCCAGATGGAATTCCGCCAATTGTTTTGAAAATGTGTTCCCCTGAACTTGCCTCTGTCCTAGCTAAATTATTCAGATATGCATACGTACTTCTTTATTCCCAAATTCACGGAAAGAAGCCAATATCCACCCAGTTCCGAAGAAAGGAAGTTCGTCTGACCCCTCCAATTACATACCAATAGCTGTCACATCTTCTCTTGGTAAGGTATTTGAAACTTTAATTAATAAGCACATTGTTAAACATCTTGAATCCAACAACTTAATTAGTGATAGACAATATGGTTTTCGCCACAAAAGATCCACCATTGACATACTCAATCTCTTAACTCATATCAGTCATCAATCAATTATCTTTTTGGAGAAACTCATGCAGTAGCTCTTGATATCTCTAAAGCTCTCGACAGAGTATGGCACTGTTCCCTGCTGTCCAAACTCTCTTGCTATGGACTAACGTCTTTTGTTCCTTTGATTTCTTCATATCTTAGTGACAGGAAAATAAGAGTAAAAGTAGATGATGTATATTCCAATTTCCACTTAATAAACGCCGGCGTGCCGCAGGGATCAGTTCTGGTGCCAACCCTATTTCTGGTTCATATTAATGATCTCTTATCTGTCACCAACAATCCCATTCACTCAAATGCAGATGACTCAACACTACATAGTTCATTCACACTCAGACATCCATTTACAAAGTCTAATATCTCCACCTCTCAACTCAGTACAGCCATCTCTGTAAATCAAGATCTATCTACAATCAGTGAATGGGGACAAAACAACCTTGTCTCTTTTAATGCTAGTAAAACTAAATATATACAGTTTACTAATGGACAGATACTGCCAGATTCATACATTACCTTCAGTGCTACTAATATTCCCATCTCCAAAAGTATTAAAATTCTTGGCGTCTCACTTAATAGTGACCTCAGCTGGACCTCTCATGTCAGATCACTTGCTAAAACCGCCTCAAAGAAACTTGGATTATTGTACAGAGTCCGTAACTTCTTTGCCAATGAGCAGTTAGCTATAATTTATATGAGTCATGTGCGCTCTCAGCTTGAATATTGCACACCCTTGTGGAATGGTTGTGGAGAGGTTGCATTAAGACAACTAGACAAAATTCAGAACAAAGCTGTTAGAATCATTAACAACCCTGCCATTACATATAAACTACCTCCCCTGCAGGTACGAAGGAATGTTGCCTCCCTTGCATTATTTTACAGATATTTTTTTGGCAAATGCTCAGACGAAGTTGCGTCCATGGTGCCACCTCTCCATGCCTTCCCTCGTGCTACGTGGGCATCTGGCAGTGCTCATGACTGGAATGTCACTCAGCCATATTGCAGAACTTCTGCCTATCAGAATTCTTTCATTCCCTGAACTGCATCTCTCTGGAATTCACTTCCCCAGAGTTGTTTCCCTCCAAATTTCAACCCACAACTGTTCAAGTCTAACTGTTACAGATATTTTATAAACAGAGGACACCGGTAATATGGTGAATGGATTTTTTTTTTTTTTACTCATTTGCTTTTCCTTCCTCCGTTCTGTTATTTATAAAAAAAAAAAATAATAATAATAGTTGCATTTACTCACAAGGCATAATGACTGTCCTCCAAATTTGTCAACTTGCCCTCTATAAGAAAATATATATCAGTTACAGGTCTTACACATGTTCTATATGTAAGATTTTATATGGAGGAATGAAGAACTATAATTTCTCTGTGAGGCCTTGCTCATTGCAATATGAGACTGAGCCCTCTTCCCAAAATGCCTCAAAACTCACTCACAACAATAAAATGCTTTTTGGCCTTATATTAAAAGAGAGGTATACAGGGCAAATTCTGAGTCACAGAGACTATTACTCGTACTTGACAACATAAATCATGGGGAAAGGAAAAATATGATATTTAGGGTGGCAGGTCAGGTGAAGAGGGATTATTGGGATATTATAGGTGAGCAGTGTGTGAAGAATGATGAAGGAAGGGTAGTGGTGAACAGTGAGGATATTAAAGATGCATGGAGAGAGCATTATAACCGGTTGTTGAATGAGGAGTTTGACTGGGACAGGGAAGGTTTGGAGCCAGCAGATCCAGTGTCTGGCCCTTGGCCTTTGATTGATGCTGCTACTGTGAGTGAGGCAATAGGCAGGATGAGGGTGGGGAAGGCAGCAGGTGTGTCTGGGTTGACTGCCGAAATGTTGAAGGCCTCAGACGATATAGGGGTGAGGTTAGTCACTGACCTCATAAATAGGATTATTTATGAGTGTGTTGTCCCAGATGATTGGCTGAAGAGTGTAATTGTAAATGTGTATAAAGGGAAGGGTGATGCCCTGGATAGAGGAAATTATAGAGGTATAAAGCTTTTAGATCAGATAATGAAGGTAATGGAGAGAGTTTTAGAAGGTATGATTAGAGAAAGAGTGAATATTGATGAGATGCAGTTTGGGTTTATGCCAGGTAGGGGGACCACTGATGCTATATTCATTGTTCGACAGCTTCAGGAAAAATATATTGGTAGGAGAAGGGATCTGTATTTTGTTTATGTTGATTTGGAAAAGGCCTTTGACAGAGTCCCTAGAGAGGTGGTGAAGTGGGCAATGAGAAAGTTTGGCATGGAGGAGTGGCTGGTTAGGGTGGTTATGGCTATGTATGTGGGTGCTCGCACCCAGGTAAGAGTGAATGGAGATTTGAGTGATGAGTTTTCCGTGAATGTTGGTGTGCATCAGGGGTCAGTTTTGAGTCCCATTTTGTTTATCATGGTACTTGAAGTCCTCTCACATGACTTTAGAAACGGACTCCCATGGGAGATGTTGTATGCTGATGATTTGGTGTTGATTGCAGAGAACGAAAGGGAGGCGAAGGAAAGGTTTAGGAAGTGGAGAGATGGTATGGGGCACAAGGGCTTAAGGGTAAATGCAGGTAAAACAAAAGTGATGATATCTAGAGTTCGTGGCGGTACTGTCAAAGACGAGGGAGAGTGGCCATGTGCAGTTTGCCACAAGGGCGTGGGAAGTAATTCCATCTTGCGCGGTGTTTTTGATAAATGGATGCACAAGAGATGTAGTGGTATCAGAGGTAGATTGCGAGATAATGCTGATTTTATGTGTACGGCGTGTCTGGGAGAGATGATGGAGATTGTCAGGCGTGAAAGGATTGAACTTCCTGGTGAATCTCTTGAGTGTGTGGAAGAGTTTTGTTATTTGGGAGACATGTTGTGTGCTGGAGGTGGGGCTGGAGCTAGCTCTGTGGCTAGGGTGAGAAGTGGTTGGAAGAAGTTCAGGGAGCTCTTGCCTCTTCTGACATTGAGAGGACTCTCCCTATGTGCTAAGGGGTCTTTGTATGCAGCATGTGTTAGGAGTGTAATGCTGTATGGTAGTGAGACCTGGGCAGTGAAGGAGGAAGATATTCGCCGGCTCAGACGTACAGAAATGACAATGATTGGGTGGATGTGTAGTGCATCCCTGCGTCCAAGGCCTGGAGGGGCTGGGTTTACGATGGAAGAGTTGAGAGGTAGGATGCGACTGGAGTGTATTGGTGTTGTGATAAGGAGAGGTAGATTGAGATGGTTTGGACATGTGGAGAGGATGGGGGAAGATAATTGGGCGAGGAAGGTGAGAAGTGTTAATATTGGGGGTGGGGTTATGAGGGGTAGACTGAGAAAGACATGGGATGAGGTCATTAAGTGTGACCTCAGGGTTAACCCCTTAACCGCGGGGCGTCACTTTCGTGACGCTTGGGAGCAAGGGATCATACCGCAGGGCGACACTTCTGTGATTCTGTGTTATTTTGAATTCGCCCGGGCTTTCAAGTGGTGGCTTGCTTGTATCATCTATCAGTACTGCTAATGTCCAACACTAGTCAGCACTCCTAATCTCATCTGTACTCCCATCCATTGTTGACAATTTAGCCATTTCTCCCCGTTCTTGACTCCCCGCCCTACCTCCCCTCCATTACCCTATCCTCTCGCCTGCCCGGCCGTGCTATGCTAAGTAAATCTTCCCTGGAATTTTCCACTGATTTCATCCATTGAAATAAGCCCTATGCCCTATTCCTATACCAAATAATATATACCAAAAAGAAATAAGGTAAGTGATAGTGCCATACATCTAGAATTGGCTCATTATCATCTGACAACACCTCACGTGCACTCGTTCGCTAATTTTCGCTGTTTATTTCCCCTTGAAATATGCCGTATAATCTATATTCGTAATAAATATACATATAAGGAGGGAAGGGAGAACCCTAGGCGATATTTACATTCACCTGGAACTACCTAATTTATTATGTATTGTCTTGGTTTCCTGCAATCATTTCATTGCTATATATTAGCAGGTCTCACAGGGCTGAAGTTGGTAGTACTGCACTCACCCTAGCCAGGCGGCAGGAGGCCACTACTATCAGTTCACTGTTGTCTCTGAAGATGGGAGTATGTCTGATTAGCTCCTGCTAACTTCTGCCGCTTTATAACCCCATGCAAAGGTTCCTGTGACCTTTACCCCCTACTAAACCTCGTGTGGAAAGAGGAAAAGGGCTGACAAATGATAGAGAGTGACTACGATCTTTTTATTGAGTAAAACAGTGCAAGTGGAATTGTAAATAATGTGTAAACAGCAAGTGAAAGCAATGAATGTAAATATAAGTGAACAGTGGAAAATAGTTTTATAAGTTACTTCAAGTGACAGTGCATAACACAGTGTAAATAAAATAGAAATGTAAATAATGTAAATAAAATAGAGAATGTAAATAGAAATGTAAATGAGTAGTATTAAAAGAATACGAGTATATATACTAGGAGTAATGAAAGTGAAAGTTTCACTCTAGCATGTATGAATACTATGAGTTATGAGAGTGAAGGTGAAAGTGACATTCACTCTCAATGCTAGTATACAGGACGAGAAAGTGAATGCTACGTATTTTACTGAAAGAAATTGAATCCCTACAGTGACAATAAACTACTATTACTGAAGGAAACTTATGGATAAAGGCTGTAGATATATATGTGTTATATAGTAACAGAAATATAAACTGTGAGTGTTTTTATGAATAACAGACAACACTAGCGGCGAACGATCGGAAGTGGGATGGTCATATGCCCTCGTAATTTTAACTGCTTTCACAGTGTTTTTTTTTTTTGGAGTATGGATTCCAAACTATTTGAGAATCATAGAATAGTGTTTCCAGTGATAATATCAGGCTGTGGTAATCATATTACAAGTTGTCAGGAAGTGTAAAGTGGAGACTTCGTTACCCAACTTTAGAGGTCTCCACAAGTCCTACGGTACTCGACGAAGGCTCAACAAACACCCAAGGAGAATGCTGAAGGTATGTGCCATAAGTATATGTGATTTTAATATTCTATCTATCTATCTATTGCCAGACGCCATAATCCCGTAAGGGGTGGCCACTTGACTTTGAGTTACCTATTTTACAGGGAGGGGCACTAACCCTCCACCAACCCACTTGTTGACACCTAGGAAGCACGTATGGGTTGGTTATATGGTAACCACCCAGCATTGTAAATGGTTTCTTGGCTTACAGGAAACCATTTGGCTTGTCACTCAATGTAAAGCCACCTGTGAAGGAAAGAAAAGCAATAAGAAGTGACAGGAAAGATGGGAGAAATAGGAAGAGAGGAGGATAGACATAGAAAAAGAATGATAAAGGCTAAGGAAGAGGTAGGTTTAATATTCTAGGACTAATAACTGATTTTTGGCAAATATTTTTAGAGAGTCTGTTGGAGCCCGAATATGCCCGCGGGAGCCGCAAGTCAAAGCAAAACAAGCCCGCGGTTTAAGGGTTAAGGGACTGAACAGGGAGGCTGCAATGGATCGTGCAGCGTGGAGAGCCGCCATTAGGTGACCAAGACCGACACATGCAAGCATGTTGGAGCCTTTAAAAACGAAAAAGACGACGAAAACGAAAATGATTATACAACATATATATATATATATATATATATATATATATAGTAAACCCTCAATATAACGAACCCCGGTAATGTGAATTTTGGATATAACGAACGGCCAAATCACAACCGAACTTCCACCGAATTTTGCAAATAAAGGTCGCTAAATGAGTGGGAAGTTTGGGAATCAGCCCATGGTGACAACAGCATCCCTTCCTGGCATAGTATGTGTTCTTCAACAGCATCCCTTCCTGGCAGAGTATGTGTTCTGTAAAAGTACTACATCATACTGTATTCTTATTGGTATTGAATTTATATGTACAACTTCATACAGTATTGTACAGCATTTACATTATGAGACGGCCTAAGAAGTGACAGCAGAGTATCCAGAAGGTTTCAGTCAGTGATAATTGATAATACTCCTCTTATATCTTTGAAGAAGACATCTATTATGTAAAACTGTAATAGAAAACAATTAATTAATGGCAAAGTACTTATAAATTTCAAAAAGCCCCAGGAATTGATGGAGTGTGTGGTGAAATGCTGAAGCATGGGGGAGAGATAGTAGTAGAATGGATGTGGAAGATGTGCAGATTGGCCTGGGAGGAAGGTAGAGTCCCGAAGGATTGGAAGTCAGGTATAATTATTCCCTTGTACAAAGGAAAAGGGGAAAAAGTAGTGTGTGGTAATCATAGGGGCATTTGTCTTCTTAGTATAATAGGAAAAGTGTATGGTAGGATACTTATTGACAGAGTTAGAGAAAGAACAGAGAAATTAGTTGGAGAAGAACAGGGAGGCTTTAGGAAGGGAAGAGGTTGTGTAGATCAGATATTCATTCTCAGATCTTTAGTGGAAAAGTTTCTACAGGAGGGAAAGAAGTTGTATGAGGCTTTCATGGATTTGGAGAAAGCATATGACAGGGTGGATAGACAAGGATTGTGGAAAGTGTTAAGAATATATGGAGTAGATGGGAAGTTGTTGAATGCTGTGAAGAGTATGTACGATGGTGCTAAGGCTGCAGTGCGTATGGATGGTGAACTAAGTTAATTTTTCTCTTTGAAAGTTGAGTTGAAACAGGGATGTGTCATGTCTCCATGGTGGTTCAATCTGTACATGGATGGGGTAATAAAAGAGGTACAAGGTAGGGTAGTGGATGTTGGAGTGGCCCTGGTGAGAGAGGATAGTGTTTGGAAACTCCCTGTACTGTTGTTTGCAGACGATACTGTGTTGTTGAGTGAAGACAAAGGGGAGCTGCAAGGGTTGGTGGATGAGTTTGGAAGAGTGTGTAAGAAACGGAATCTAAAGGTGAATGTAGGGAAGAGTAAAGTGATGGTCTTTGAGAGAGGTGAAGTCAGTGAATGTACAGCAAGATTGGATGGTGAGGAATTGGAAAATGTGAGTACGTTTAAGTACTTGGGTAGTGTGATGAGTAAGGATGGAGGTTTGGAGGGTGAAGTGCTTGAAAGGGTACAGCAGGGAAGAAAGGTTGCTGGTTCTTTGAAAGCAGTGATAAGAAACAGGGAAGTGAGCATGGAAGTGAAAAAGTTACTACATGACAGTACTGTGATACCAACTCTAACGTACGGAAGTGAAGCTTGGATGTTGTTGGAGGGACACAAGTCAAGAGTGAGAGCAGTGGAAATGAGTTATTTAAGAGGAGCCTGTGGAGTCACATGGAGAGACAGGCTGACGAATGAGGATATAAAGGAGCGTTGTGGTGCTGATGAGGATGTGATAGGAAGCGTTATGAGGAACACACTGAGGTGGTTTGGCCATGTGGAGAGGATGGAGGGTGAAAGACTGACGAAGAGAGTGTATGTGAGTGAGGTGGAGGAGGGAAGAGGGAGGGGGAGGCCGAGGATGAGATGGAGGGATGGGGTGGAGAGGTATACGAGAGAGGGAGGTGTGAGTTGGGAGCAGGGCAGTGAAATGGCGGGGAACAGGGCGACTTGGAGGCGATTTGTTTGTGGCCACCCCAAACGGGATTGAGGCGTCTGGCAATAGATAGATAGATGGATAGATAGTTTGTTAGTTACGATAATAAGAAATTCTAAACGGAACTAACTGAAATTTTAGAACTATCGCTCATGGATAGTCAGGAATAAGTTCATCCAGTCATCCATCATCCAATCCTACGCTGCCCCATGAGGAGCGTAGGAGCCCAGGGCTAGGCAGTTGGTCTTGACATTTAAGATGAGAGTGACCAGCCTAACTCATCTCTGAGTGGCATTACATAAATAATCAACCCCAACCACCCCTTGGATATAAACCATCACCAGCTCAATTCGATTGGAGTGCAATAATTACCCACTAAACCACCAGGCGCCAAAATTTAGTTATATGATTACCACCCAGCGTAGTAAATGGTTTCCTGGTGTACAGGAAACCATTTGGCTTGTCACTCAAGTGTAAAGTCACCCAAAGGCAGAAGGAAGAGGAAAGAATGAAGGAAAGAATGACAGAACAGGGAATGTAAAGTCACCCATAGGCAGAAGGACAAGGAAAGAATGAAGGAAAGAAAGCCAGAAGAGGATGGAAGGAGAGAAGGATGGAGGAGAGGAAAGGGCAGACACCTGACAGCAGCACTACATCGAGTGAGTGGATGGTGAGCGCCTGCACCATATTCGAACACATCGTAAATGCGGTGCACAGCCCGACAGTCACCCCAGCAAAGGCGTTGTAAACTATGGTAGGTGGCGCGAAAAGGCCTGCCAAGTTTGAAATTATGGTTCTTCGCTAAACTGAATTGAGAGTTATTTAGCAAAACCTCAGTTTAATCGCATTCCAGCTGAACAACTGTCGTATAATTATGACTCAACCGTACTCTACCCTCCATTAATGCGAACACTAGGTGAGTACTGTATGATTTTGATTATATTCATTCTTTCATCATCTAATCCTCTGTTGCCCCATGAGAAAAGTAAGAGCCCGGGGCTAAGCAAGTTGGTCTTGACACAGATGAGAGTGACCACACTCACTCATGCCTGAGTGGTATTATGTGAACAATAAACCCCAAGCACCCCTTGGATATAAACTTGCACCATCTGAATTCGACTGGAGCACCTCAATTTCCCAATAAACCACCAGGCACCACAATTTGGTTAAATGGTTACCACACAATGTAATAAACGTTTCCTGGTGCACAGGAAACCATTTGGCTTGCGACTCAGTGTAGAGTTACCCGTGGAAAGAAGTAAGAGGAAAGAATGAATTAAAAAATGACAGAAGAGGAAGGAAGGAAAGAAGCAAGGAAGTGAGGAAAGGACAGGTACCCAAGAACAGCACTACATAGAGTGATTGGATGGTGTGCGCCCCCACCTATCGTATTACTGTACTTATGTACTGAATTAATACTGTATTGCATTTTATGCTTGATTTTAATTTTTTACTCATGGGTATTTTTGATGGAGAGTTTTTAGGACACAGGGTCAAGACAAATAGCTTAGGGTTGTCATTATCCGACTAAACACTGAAAGAATAGCCATATAGGGATGCTAATGCAACATTCGTCATTTTGTGATATTCGGTGTGGGGATTGGCAGAATTCCACAGGTTAATTGAGAGATTACTGCACGTGTGTATACATACAGTACTTCTACCCCACTCTCATATTAATTTTAGAGTCACATTTAATGGTTATAAAAGAAGGCAACGAGAAAATTAAGTAACAGGGAAATACAATACACAGTTGCATCCCTCACCCACTTGTTGAGGGATGTTTACCTAAGTTCAGCCAGGCAATTCTGGCCTCAATTTGACTGGAAGAAAAATCTCTCTCTCTCCTTTCCTCCTCCTGCTACTTCTACCCTCTCTCTTATGTCTGAGTCACATCCAAATGTTATAAATGAAAACAATAAGAGAAAATTAGGTAAATGGGGAAATAAACAAGAATTCTGCACCCCTCACTCACTTGCCAACCTGAGCTCAGGCAGGCAATTTTGACCTCTAACTGACTTGCAAAAGAATGGTTTTGCTCTCTCTCTCTCTCCTGCTACTTCTATCCCCCGCTCTTATTAATTCTTGAGTCCCACCCTAAGATTATACGAGAAAATTAAGAAAATGAGGACATACACAAGAAAGTTGCATCCTTTGCTCTCTTATTATCTGCAGATGCACTTTTGCTCCATTTCCCCCCTTTCTCTCTCTCTCTCTCTCTCTCCCTCTCTCTGAGTTATCATAGTTTTGCTCTCTCTCTCCCTGAGTTACCACAGTTTCTCTCTCTCTCTCTCTCAGTCCATCAGTGGGGGTGCAAAAGGAATGAAATTTCTACATAAATATGGACCCACTGTAATGTGTTGATGATGATGCAAGGTAACCCTTGCATGCTGATGCCAAGTATAAAGAAAAGCACAATGTTTTTTGCATCATTGAAGAATACACAAAGTGAACTGCATGCATTTGAAATTGTGGTGGTCAGATCATCAAAAGAGTGAAGCAAGTGAAGCCCAAGAGGACGGTCTTCCTTGGTATGTCCCCTGTTCTGTATCATCAGAAGGGCAAAATGTTGTTTCTTTTATTCCCCGATTATCAGGCAATGCCTGTATGTATGTATTTAGCGGGTTTAAATTGTTGTAAAAGGGAAAATTTTGGCTTAAAGTGGGGTGCCTAGTACTAACTAGGATACATCCCATAGGTTCTGTGCTTTGGTTATTGTGCAACTTCATTATCATGCATTAGGCACAGTGGCAGTGATGCACAATAACCAAGGGATCACTGTATTCCATTAATATCCAACTGGTCCCAAAGCCTATTCTTCTTTTCCACAACTTTATCATTACCATATGAGTACACAATAAGTAGCACCACTTTCACCTTCTTACACATAACACTTTATAAACATGCCCAGTTCTTCCTAATTCTGCTTTTACAAGCAGGCTTCAGGTTTCTAAGAATTGGAAGATGATTGTGTTTACATTTTAGTGGCCGACCTTCTTTACTGGAAGCAAACTATTGATGCTAAGTGACTAAAATACCATAATAATGAGTAAAGATTCTGGTTTCAAGGATGCTGTTTGAACCTTGAAGCCTGCCTGTAATCTGTGATCTGGAGGGAACTGAACATTGAGCTGGTATATTTATAATCATTCATTCTCCTGCCATTCATAGTGCAACAGGCAAAGCTATTTCCCCTTTATTTTGTACAAGTATACTCAAAGCTGACCTTGCATGTTTCATTCTTTCCAATTCATTTACATGCAATTCCTGGTACTGAAACTAACTTTATTTATTTTTAACTTATCTGAATTGGCATTTTCTATTTCTACATGAAAACCCTTTAAATGAATTGGCATTTCTGCTTATCCTAATTCCCATATATGAAAAATGCCCATACACAAGATTCTCATCAACTATATGAACCACGAGACAAGAAGATACAGTAAAAGTCCTATTATTCGGCACCTGATTATTCGGTAGATCTGACATTTCGGCAGTTTTGAGAAATAGTCCCATTTACGAAAATCTTTGATTGTTCGACAGATTTCCGGAGTCATTTTGGCAGTCCAGGAAGTGTTATCTGTGACTTGTAGGCCTAATGTTTCATTACACTTCTGTATGTTCACTAGTTTCTATATTTTTCAGATTCAGGTATAGTACTGTATTGATTACAATATTGCACAGTATCATACAGTACAGTAACCACCCCCCCAAATTAGCGAGGGTTGCGTTCCAAGCCCCTTCGCTAATACTTGAAATTCGCTCTTTCTTGACGCCTTTCTGAAAATGACATTTACCGGTAATTGTGTAGCCCATGAACCACTGATACTGTAATGCATTACCCATAAATTAATGTTGCTTGTTAAATCAATTTCCCCGTTGTTTTTAGCTGTACAGCTGCGACAGCTCTTGTATTTTGATTCCTCAGCATAATGGTGGAAGGGACTGTCCCAAGTGTTTAACTAAACCTAACCTAACTGAGTTTAACTGTATCTAATAATTTAACCAAACTATCCTAATCTTGTCGGAAAAATACATAAACTGGAGGAATATGAATTGCTAAGGTCTTTCTGATGAAAGTTAAACGTACATATAGCGCTCATTCTTCTGTTCGTTTTTGTGTTTATATGTGAAAGAGAGAGTATTGATGCAAACAGTAATAAATCCCATTAACCTTTTAATAACCTCCAGCATTGAACAACCCTTTACAGTACCGATGTCAGTGATGTAAAGTTAGTGTGAGCTATAAAGAAAACTGAACAATTATGGGGAGGAAACGAAGGTCACTGGTATGTTTACACGACTCTACGCTACGATTCCAAGCAGTCAGGCGGTTGGTTAATCTCAGATGTTTTCACCCATTTGGTAAATACTGTACACCATAACTTTAACAATTCTTCCGGGACTCGTAGCAAATTATACCATGGGTTTAGGAAGATAAATAACACATTGCTTGGTGCGCCAGACGATTATCCTCATGTCTTTAACTCTTATCCGCTGGTTGACGTGTATGCACGACAGGATTCAGGGCACGCAGGGCCGCCGATTGACTTGCTATACCGCAGTCACCTTCCCGCCACTGTTTGAGTGCGGGACCGTTTTCTGTGATACCTACGGGGTAGGTAGGACCCACAGGTACCCCACGGTTGTGTGGTTCAGTCTGTACTCGGCAGTGGTAGTGAGAGGAACCATGTCATCTTCCTCAACGTCGTCCAATTCCATTCCACAGCGTGAAGGGCTGATCATCTCATCAACCCCTGCTAAAGTCATGCCCTTTGTGCCAGGGAAAGGACTTAGTGATAGTGCCATTGGATGTGCCCTAGACGAAACTGTGTCATCTAGGACATTTAGTGAAAGTACGTCGTCTGAGGGTAAAGACAGCTACCAAGTGGAAAGCGAGCTCTCTCGCCCTCCATCCCCAATCGCTATCCGACGCCAGAGAGGGCTCTCCGACTTCTACAGGAGGAAGGGACAGCCCACGAGAGCGATGATTTTGGTGATAAGGAGGCGGTAGATGATCCAGGAGATCGGGATAGTGGCCGTGGACCTGGCGGACATCTGCGGAAAAAATGTTGCAGAGCCATTTCTCCCACACTCTCCCCGCCTGCTCGCCGACGTATCTTCCTCCACCGCTCCCCCACACCTCAGCCTACCACTTCAAGGGCAGAATTGCCTCAACCAGGCCCTTCAGGAGTAGTACTGCCTAGACGGGAGCCACGTGGTGATACGCAGCGCCGAGCGTCTTCTAAGGAAAGTTCCACTTCAGGTGAGACATCACCCGCTTACTCCCCCACCTCCCCCACTCCCTCTCCCTCTCCTCCCCCACTCCCTCTCCCTCTTCTCCCCTCCCCCCTACCTGTGGCCATGCACGTGGTCGTGCACGAGTGATTGGAAAATGAAGTGCAACTGCCAGACGGCCAGCTCTACCACATGTGGGTAGAGTAGATACATTTGTGTGGGAGGATGGTGCCAGCTTTGAGCCATCTGTGCCGGCATTTGATGAGGAGGGTGCAGGTGTGCAGGAGGATGCACTTCCCCCCAGGGCTTGGACTATTAGTAGTCTATTCAAGGCAATTTTCACGACTGCAATTATGCAGTACCTGGTCAATGAAATTAATTTCCACCAGGCCATGTGCGTGCGTTGGCTGGACGTACCTGCTAGCGAGAGCATGCACGTGCATGAATGGATATCTGTTGAGGTGGGGGAGATGTTTGTGTGGCTCGCCCTGACCATGCTGATGGCGCATGTAAAAATACATGTGCTCCACGACTATTGGTCGGTGGATGAACTCGTTGGCACACCCGTCTTTGGGAGGTACATGGCCCGTGATAGGTACCTGGCAATCCTGAGGTTCCTACATTTCAATCAAAATTACGGGCCTGCACCGAACGACAGGTTATGGAATATAAGACCAATCCTGACAATGCTGAAAGAGTCATTCTCCAGGGTTTTCCGTCTGTTCCAGAAAGTGGTTATTGATGAGTCGCTGGTGTTTTACAGGGGCAGGCTTGCATTTATTCAGTATGTGCCATCAAAGCATCACAGACTTGGCCTCAAATTCTTTGTGCTTTGTGACTATAAAACTGGATATGTGCTGGATGTATTAGTTTACTCGGCGACAGAGGCTGATATACCAAGCGATGATCCTCATGGGTTTTCTGCATCTGTAGTGAAAGTGCTGATGGAAAGGTATTTCAACAGGCACCACATTCTGTATACCGATAATTGTTACACAGCCCTGGTGTTGACAAAGTATTTGCTTGACCATGGTACTGGGTCCTGTGGAACTGTTATGGCCAACAGAAAGAATTTCCCAGTACAGTATTTCCAGCAAATACTGAGAAAGGAGCCCTTCTGACAAAGAAATGTGGGAACATATTAGCCCTTCTCTGGCATGACAAGAGACAGGTTAACATGCTGTCCACGGTTCATAAGGGTGTGCTGGAGGAAACTGGTAAAACAGACTACAGGACCAGGGAACCCGTGGTAAAGCCAGATGCAGTCAACGATTACAATATCAACATGCGGCTGGTTGATAAATCGGACATGCAAATTGGTAAGGTCGATTGCCTACGTAAGTTCTGCAGGTGGTACAAGAAGACATTCTTACACCTTCTTGATATCGCCATCCTGAACAGTTTCATACTGTTCATGGAGCTTGTCAGGAAACCTCTCTCTTTACAAAAGTTTGAGAGAGAGCTTGCACGCGAACTCCTTGAGCAATATTCAACTGCTCAGGTGACAGGTGCTAGGTGGGGGACAGCTCCAGCGGAAAGGCTCAGCTGTGCTGAGTTTTTCCGTCGGCACAAGATTGTGGAGACTGGGAGAACAGTAGCAGGACGTCTGGCATACAGAAGGTGCCACATCTGCCACACAACCAAACGCCATCCCCCAGCACGAAAAGAGACCTCGTACCAATGGGCAGAATGCAAGGTCCCCCTATGCCCCAAATGCTTCTCAGAGCATTACTCTGAGCGTAAGTACTGAGCGTGTGTGTGGGGAAGTGTAAATAATGTACAGCAATCCACAAGTTTGTATATTTTCATAAATGAGTGAAAAGTGTGATAGTATGAGTGAAGTATAGTAAGTACTAAGATGTAAGTCATTTATAATAAGTTTAACAAGTGCAAATAAATGATTTGTGGTAAGTGGAATACAGAAATTGATACTGTGTATTGGATATTGGTTTGAAAATTATTGGAAATACTTTGCATTTGCCTACGTGTTACCTGAAAGAAAACCACTTGTGAGCGGGCCACAAAGAACAATACCTGCTTGGCTATACCTAAATTATTTCACTCAATACTCAGGGAGACTGTGCCAAATATGAGCATCAGTGTATCTGTGATGTGATGTACAAATAATGTTAATTGTGTGAAACATATGATTTTCACTATAACCCTGAATAGTACAAAGCAGTATGATTTACAGTACAAATAATTACCTCACACTCTACGATAATGCGTGAAAGAGCAACAACATTTACTTGTCAAAGTGTAATTACGTGTAATGGTGATGTACAGTGCCGTTCTAAGTGTCATAGTAAAGGAGAAATATGATTATTTACGGAAGAAGTGAGAACAGAAAAACGAGGTAAAGGAGAAATAGTCCTTACGGAAGAAGTGGGTACAGAAAAAAGACGAGATATTACCTTTCCCACACACCTACAGGGCATAGAGGCATTATGGAGCAGGCAGTAAATCCTTGGGTGAGCCACATGAACCGGGTGATGACTCATTTTCAGGGCAGTGAGTAAGGAGGAGTGGAAAAAACGAGTGGAATCTTCCGCATTCCTTCCAAGGACGCATGGGCAGTGTTACAATCACCACTCCAGGCAGTGCTGCCAACGCTAGCCGGCTGGGCCAAAGCCGTAGCCAGTGGCTTGTGGTCGGAGCAGCACGCCAAAACATGATAAACCACTCATCTTCAACTCATCCTTACTCATTGATGGGACAACCTAGAGACCTCAGGATACCTTCACTGGAAAGAGGAAGAGTTGGTGAGTCTTATGAACTTTTATTTGAATCTCTAGCTATTATAGTTTGTCAGATATAAGGGTTTGAAGTAAGGGAATTTTTCCCAAAATCTCGGAAATCGCCCATAGGGAGGCGTGTGCCGCGGCCAGGAACCCCCCGGCGGCTAAGGGTTAAGAAAAATAAATTGATTTCAGAAGATTGGAAGAAACTTACTCTACATACTCGGAGAGGAATTAAATTTCTTCCATTTTCTTAAAGATGTGAAGATAATCGTCTGGCACACCTAGAAATGTGTTAGCTTCCTAAACTCATGCTATGATTCGCTATGTTTCACAAGAGAATTGATAAAGTTACAGTGCATTTACCAAATGGACGAAAACATCTGAGATTAACCGACCGCCTCACTGCTTGGAATCGCAGCGTAGAGTCGTGTAAACATACCAGTGACCTTCGTTCCCCTCCCATAATTGTTCACAGTTTTTCATAGCTCACACTAATTCAACATCACTGACACTGGTACTATAAAGGGTTGTTCAATGCCGGAGATTATTAAGGGGTTAATGGAATACATTACTGTTTATATCAATGCTCTCCCTTTCACGTGTAAACAAAAAAACGAACAAAAGAATGAGTGCTAAATGTACGTTTAACTTTCATCAGAAAGACCTTACAAATTCATATTCCTCCACTTTATTTTATGTAATTTTCCACCTATTTAATTTTGTGTTTGGAAATTGTATATAGTACTGTACTCACTCCAAACCTATTTGTAATAATATACATAGTGATGGCAGTGTTCACCAATACAAATGATGTACTGAGCTGGTAGACAATATTCCATACCATTTCGGCCATCCAGGGAGTGTTATCTGACTTGTATGCCTACTGTGTCATTACACTTGTATATGTTCACTAATTTACATACAGGTATATATATTCCAGATTCAGGTATAGTACTGTATTGATTGCAGTATTGTACAGTATACAGTACTCTCTCCAAACACAGTTGTAATACCATAAGTGGTGATGACAGTGTTCACTAATATATTTAAGGTACTGACTGGATAGGTTTTTTGATTATTCGGCAAATCCAATTTCTCGGCATCATCCCAGTCCCATACATGCCGAATAATAAGACTTTTACTGTATATTCAACCAACCCCCTAGAAAGTGTGCCTCTACCATATTTTTAGCACTTAAACCCTTTAACCAAAATCAGTAATCACGTTTAACCGGGATTCAACCTCAACAGCAACTTGACATAACCCAAGTATTACTGAGTGTTCACTGAACTGTCATAGGCACTGAGCTGCTATAAGTGTGTAATTAGTACAGTACAATATACAGATAAACCCCAATTTATGATACCCCTAGATGCGATACCCTGTAACAGTGATGGGGGTAGAAATACCACCCTGCTCCACCTATTGTAGTCCTATCCTCGGTTTTGCGATGGGTCTTGTTTTTTTGTTTTTTTTTACCGATTTTGATTATACTTTACACTTAAATTTTGTTTAGGTAGATTTATGAACTGTTTTTAGACTTTGATTAATGTGTTTTAGTCATAGGTGGAGTGAACACTGTCATTGGTGTACGAATTCTCACCCATCAGACAAAGTACAAAACAGAGTGGACAACTAGCCGACTCAACAAAGAATATTTCGTGTTTGACCATTGAACTGTCATCTAACCTATCATGGCATACATGATAATAATTTTAAATAAATATCAATAATTATGAAAACTTTATAGAGTAAATATTTCATGCACTGATGAAAACTGTGACATCGATAAATCATGTGTTTACATTCCGGCTGTTCATGGAAAAACACTTCGAAAATACAAAGGAATGTTGGAAAATAAAAGAGAAGAAAATCAAGGAGCTCAGCAACCAGAACAGTAACTAAACTGACATAAAGAGGGGCCTTTGAACAGGCTATCCTAATTGCATAATCGTCAATAAATCATGTGTTAACATTCAGGGAGTATGTATAGTTGTGAGTAAAAGATAGAAGAAGTTGAAAGTTGGAATACAAATGTGAGCGATTGTGTGTGTGTATGCGCCAACGCAAGATTGTGCTAGAAGAGTGAGAGAAGAGTTCTGGACAAATGTGGAAGTGTGCATGGAAAAGTTTGGAAGGAATGAGAGAGTGTTTTTGATCAGTGAGATGAATGGTAAAGTTGGGAATGTGAAGGTGGATGGAATAGTTGGTGAGTGGGGTGTGCCTGCTGAGATAGATGAGAATGGGAGTGCGTTAGTGGACATTTGTGCTGGGAGGGGGTTGGTGATAGCCAATACCCTCTTCAGGCATAAAATGATCCACAGGTATACATGGCGAGTGATGAGAAGGGTGGGTGGTGAACTGAATGAAAGGAAGGCAATGATTGATTATGTGTGTGTGGATGAAAGGATGCGAAGATGTGTAATGGATGCAAGAGTTTATAGAGGTTGGGGGAGTGGACTTTCTGACCACTACTTGGTGGTGGCCAGAATTAGAATTCAAGTAAGATGGAGGAATAGAAGAAGGGAAAGACGAGAGGAAGGAGTAGTTGCAAGGAGAGTGGAAAGGTTACAAGAGGATGAGAAAAAGGCAGAGTATAAGAGAGAAGTGGAAGAACGATTGGACAAATATGAATTGGAGCAGATGGGAGACGTGGAAGGTGTGTGTAGGATATTTACAGAAGAAATATGTGCAGCATGTGATGTGGTGTGTGGAAGGAAGAGAAGACGGAGGGAGGTGCAAGGAACAGTGTGGTGGACTGAAGAGGTGAAACAGGCTGTGGCACAAAAGAAGAAAGCATACAATGAATGGATGAGAAATAGGGGAGTGGAAGAAGTTGAGGGGCGGAAGAGTGAGTTATATGTAGAAAGAAAGAGAGAGGTGAAAAGATTAGTAAGAGAGAATAAGAAGAGAGTGGATGAGGAATTTGGAAGGAATTTGAGTGTAAAGTGGAGGGACTGTTAAGAAAATGTTCTGGAAAGAGGTGAAAAGAGTAAGACAGGGTGGAAGTGAGTTAGCAGGGGAGTGAAATATAAAAATGGTAGATTACTAGTAGAGAAGGGAGAAAAAGTGAGCAGATGGAGAGAACACTTTAAGGAATTGTTGAACATAGAGGATGGAAGTTATGCGAGTATAAGTGGCTGGGGAATGGCTGGGAGAAGGAGGGAGGTGAGAAGACAGGAAGAAATCAGTAGGATAGAAGTTGTGGAAGCAATGAAGAAAGTTAAATCGGGGAAAGCCCCAAGAATTGATGGAGTGTGTGGTGAAATGCTGAAGCATGGGGGAGAGATAGTAGCAGAATGGATGTGGAAGATGTGCAGATTGGCCTGGGAGGAAGGTAGAGTCCTGGAGGATTGGAAGTCAGGTATAATTATTCCCTTGTACAAAGGAAAAGGGGAAAAAGAAGTGTGTCGTAATCATAGGGGCATTTCTCTTCTTAGTATAATAGGAAAAGTGTATGGTAGGATACTTATTGACAGAGTTAGAGAAAGAACAGAGGAATTAGTTGGAGAAGAACAGGGAGGCTTTAGGAAGGGAAGAGGCTGTGTAGATCAGATATTCATTCTTAGATCTTTAGTGGAAAAGTTTCTAGAGAAGGGAAAGAAGTTGTATGCGGCTTTCATGGATTTGGAGAAAGCATATGACAGGGTGGATAGACAAGGATTGTGGAAAGTGTTAAGAGATGGGAAGTTGCTGAATGCTGTGAAGAGTATGTACGATGGTGCGAAGGCTGCAGTGTGTGTGGATGGTGAACTAAGTGAATTTTTCTCTTTGAAAGTTGGGTTGAAACAGGGATGTGTCATGGTTGTTCAATCTGTACATGGATGGGGTAATAAAAGTGGTACAAGGTAGGGTAGTGGATGTTGGAGTGGCCCTGGTGAGAGAGGATAGTGTTTGGAAACTCCCTGTACTGTTGTTTGCAGATGATACTGTGTTGTTGAGTGAAGACAAAGGGGAGCTGCAAGGCTTGGTGGATGAGTTTGGGAGAGTGTGTAAGAAACAGAATCTAAAGGTGAATGTAGGGAAGAGTAAAGTGATGGTCTTTGATAGAGATGAAGTTAGTGAATGTACAGCGAGATTGGATGGTGAGGAATTGGAAAATGTGAGTACGTTTAAGTACTTGGGTAGTGTGATGAGTAAGGATGGAGGTTTGGAGGGTGAAGTGCTTGAAAGGGTACAGCAGGGAAGAAAGGTTGCTGGTTCTTTGAAAGCAGTGATAAGAAACAGGGAAGCGAGCATGGAAGTGAAAAAGTTACTACATGACAGTATTGTGATACCAACTCTAACGTACGGAAGTGAAGCTTGGACGTTGTTGGAAGGACACAAGTCAAGAGTGAGAGCAGTGGAAACGAGTTATTTAACAGGAGCCTGTGGAGTCACATGGAGAGACAGGATGACAAATGAGGATATAAAGGAGCGTTGTGGTGTGGATGTGGATGTGATAGGAAGCGTTATGAGGAACAAACTAAGGTGGTTTGGCCATGTGGAGAGGATGGAGGGTGAAAAACTGACGAAGAGAGTGTATGTGAGTGAGGTGGAGGGGGGAAGAGGGAGGGGGAGGCCGAGGATGAGATGGAGGGATGGGGTGGAGAGGTATATGAGAGAGGGGGGTGTGAGTTGGAAGCAGGGCAGTGAAATGGTGGGGGAGAGGGCGACTTGGAGGCGATTTGTTTGTGACCACCCTAAACAGGACTGAGGCATCTGGCAATAGATAGATAGATAGACATTCAGGCTGTTCAAGGGAAAACACTTTGGAAATACAAAGAAATTTCTAAATAAATGTTGGAAAATGAGAGAGAAGAAAATAAAGAAGCTCAGCAACCAGTGCAGTAACAAAAATGACATAAAGAGGGGCTGTTGAAAAGGCAATCCTGGTTGCATCATTGATCGCATTCCCCATCAAAACATCAACAATTCTCCATCACAGCACTTCACACCTTGGACGATTCTGCATCATTCATATGTAATTATCATGCATAACAGATGTCTATTTAACTGTCCCGGGACCATCTGATGGTGGGATTGTATACAATGCTGCTGCTTCGCTACTGAGTTTGAATACGAGTTGGAGATTGCATTCTCCAGTGACCTTGACTGGGTACAAGCAAGACAGGCACTGGTTTTAGGCTTAGGTTATCTTCTTGTACAGCTGTTAGGCCATTTAGATTGGCTTTAAAATTTTTTTGGACTCATTTGGGTGGGTTTAGGACTTGGTTGTTGTTGGTGGTGGTGGTGGTGGGGGGGGGGAATGGCTCAATAACGCACCCCTATACTTTACATGTTAATCGGCACTGAGATATGATACCCGCCTTGCAATGGGTTCTTACTTAACCAATTGCATTGTTAAACTGGGGTATGCCAGTATTCTGACTGGATGAGGAAGGGTTACTAAAATCACAAGTAAACATCTATGGCCACTTGACCACCCTATATAACCCATGTTATAATCATCCAGGTATCCAAAAAATCCTTTCTGACATACATTTGCTTGCCACAACCCCTTCAGATACTAGCGGCCGTAGTCTTAAACTGTGGGAAAGCATTCACCTTGCCCTATCTGCATCTTCTGGTAGTCTTAAAGCACGAAAGGGAGAGTGTTCCCCGGTGAACGGGAGAGGATTACCACGGCGTAGTACTAGAATCCGCGTGGGGTCTTGTAGCACCCCTTCGCATGCCCCTTCGTCATATCACAGCAGCCTTGCGCAAAGAAAACTATGTACAATTTGAAGGACCCTATGGTGTGTGTGATAGGAATTTTAATTTAATGATTAAAACATCGTGTAAAGAAAAAATTAGCGTTTAATATTTTTATCATTTTAAAGGACTTCACCACTTCTCAGGGGATGGTTAATTTACGACGAGACGAAAACAAAGATGAGATACTATATCCACTTCCATTTTATTTCTAAATATTTCTACCAAGCTATTTATCAGATATGGTTCATGATACTTTCATAATTAGTTTGATTAGTACGTGAAATAATTCCTACAGTAAAGAATGGCCGAGTACTACCTAAACGGACGACTAGTGCACAGCCAGTGGGTTTGAATTACGAAGTCTCATGTTTGCGTTCGGTGAGCTTTTACAAGTCCGCACTATTTTGTTTTGGTTAATATATTTTTCTGGTGTATTTTGGTGTGATTTGAATGAATTTGGCTTTTATTTTTGGTGTTCATGATTGGTTTTCATATTAACCCCCCCCACCCCGTGTCTTGGGGGGTGGGATTTCAGGGTTCTGGGTGAGAAGAATGGCAAAAACAAGCATTTGGAGTAGAAATATAGTCAAAATCGGTATGATCAGCCAAGGCGTATTCATAGGGTTATTACTGACCGCATGAACCCCTTTGAAGCTATGTCTGACACCAAGTTTTTCCTGCAGCACAGGATCTCCAAATCCTGTATGCATACTCCTATACTGAGTATTTAAGAACAAATGCCAGTCCTTAATAAGTGAAGAGGTAAGACTTGCAATCATTAATAGATTATACTGTGTGTGAATCTTAGAAACTGTCATATGTATTGTTTTTATTTTAAGATTTTGAATTTTAAAATTAATCAGTGTTACCAACTCTTTGCCACGCTTACCCACACGAAAAGGGTGCGCTCTCCCGCTTTCAAGATTACCACTTACGTTGAAGGTGTGAGCTTCCACCTCGAGCGGGGTGCGGGAAGGGCAACCCCTGCCCTCAGTTTCAAGACTACGGGCATAGGGGTTGCCTGTATAGTGCAATCACATTATGCATTGCCTTCTTAAATACATTAACTACTTCCACTCTCTACCATCCTCCATTCACAACTCTCTCACTCCAATTAGCCACATGAAACTGTCTTATCAACAAAGATATAATCTAATACCAGAAATTGTTAATCAGAAAATAAAGTGCAGGAAACTGCTATAAACTACCCAATACAGAACTGCACATTTTACTAACGCCCAGTTGCACAAGTCCTTGGTTCATCCAGCTCACTCTCTAAACTGCTGCTGCTCCTCCTCCTCCTATCATGATTGGGAATGCTGTCCTTAAGAGTGATATGGAGGATATGAATGCCACAGACAGAGTCCTGAAAAAGAATGATGAATCAGGCACTGCACGAGACATTTTACAACATAGCTCAAAGTATTACTAATTCTTATACAAAAAAATACAAATATGAATCTAATAAATACAAACTTCAATTTCAGCGGTTCACCATCATACTCAACCCAGACAGACAGCGCATTCCATGAGACAACAGATGTGTCTCACAAGACAAGACAGGCTAAACAAAACTCACCTCTCCCACATATATGACACACATTTACATGGCTCCAAGAACTAAAAAATTCAGTCACCAATAAATTTAATGTAATAAAACAGTATAATTTTGTATAATTTTTCCAACATGCTTGCATGCGCTGGCCTTCGTCACCTAATGGTGGCTTGCTACACTGCTCAAAGTCTGGCAGCTTCCCTATTCAGTCCTTTAGCCCTTAGGTCACACTCTGACCTTGTTCCAGGTCTTTTTTGGTCTGCCCCTTGCAACATTACCCTCGATGTTCACACTTATCTTCCACACCCAATGGTTATCCTCCACCCTCTCAACATACCCAAACGATCTCAATCTACCCCTCCTCACCACAATACCAATACATTCCAATCCCAGCCTTCCTTTCAACTCTTCAATCGCAGTCCTAGCTGCCCAAGTCTTGCATTCAAGGACATACTAAAGATTCATCTAATCATTGTTATTTCTGTATGTCTGAGCCTGTGAATATCCTCTTGCTTTACTGCCCACATCTCATTACTGTACAGCATTACCCTCCAGACACATTCTGCATATGAAGATCCTTCAGCATGAAGGGTGAGCCCTCCCAACATTACAAAAGACAATAGTTTCCTGAGCTTCCTCCAACCACTATTTACCCCAGCCCCACCTCCACCACATAACATGTCCCCCTAAATAACATAACTCCTCCATACACTCAAAATTTTCTGGCAATATCAATTCTTTCACACCTGTCAGTTTCTACATGCTCTCTTCAACATCCCACACACACAAAATCAGCATTATTTTGCAGCCTACCTCTCATACCACCGCATATCTTATGCACTCACTTATCACAAACGCTGCACAAGATGGAGTTAACCTGCACAGCCTTGTGGCAAACTGAACATGGGCACACTCCCTCTGCTTTGACAGTACTACCACCAGCCCCAGACACCATCACTCTTATCTGCATTTGCTCTAAAACCCTTGCGCCCCATTCTGTATCTCCATACCCTAAACCTTCCCTCCACCACTCTTTCATTCTCTGCAATCAACATCAAGTCAACAGCATATAACATCTCCCATGGAGGTCCATTTCTGAAGGTACGTGAGAGAGCTTCAAATATCATGACGAGAGCTTCAAACAACATGACAAACAATATTGGGGTTAAGACTGAGCCTCGATGCATCCCAACATTCACAGAAAACTCATCATTCAAATCTCCATTCCTTCTCACCTGGGTGTGAGCATCCACATACATAGCCATGTCCCCTCTAACCAGTTATTCCTTGATCCGAAACTTTGTCCCCTTCACCACCTCCCTTCAAACTTTGTCAAAAGCTTTCTCTAAATCAACAAAACAAAGTACAGATCCCTTTTATTTCCTATCTGTTTTTCCTAAAGTTGTCAGACAATGAATAAATATGGCATCAGTGGTTCCTCTGGCATTAACCCAAATTGCATCTCATCAATACTTGCACCTTTCTTTGTTATTATACATTTTAGGACTTTCTCCATTACCTTCATTATCTGGTCCAAAAGTTTTATATCCTTATAATTTCTTCTTTCCAAGGCATCACCCTTCCCCTCAGACATATTTACAATCACACAATCACCTGGGACGACACAATATTATAATCAAATTTATCAAATCAATAACTAAACTAACTCCTTTATCTCCTGAGGCCTTCAACATTTCAGCAGAAAACCCAGGCAAACCCACTGCCTTCCCCACCTCCATCCTGCCTATTGCCCTATTGCCCTGCTCACAGCAGCAGCATCAATCAAAGGCCATGGGCCAAACACTGTGTAATGGGGTGTATAAATTCATGTGTTGCTTAGAGGCAAAGGTGGGATCCTCTCTTTGGCTCAGTGGTAATGTGCATGCGTATCAAGCACGAGGGCCTGAGATCGAATCTCGGCTAGGACAGCGTGATTTTTTTTTTTAAATAACAGAACAGAGGGAGGAAAAACAAATGAGTAAAAAAATAATCCATACACCCGATCCCTGGTATCCTCCATTCATAAAATGTCTAACAGTTGGACTTGAACTGCTGTAAGTTGAAGTCTGGAGAGAAACAATGTTGGGGAAGCGAGTTCCAGAGAGATGCAGTTCGGGGAATGAAAGAATTCTGATAGGCAGAAGTTCTGCAATATGGCTGAGTGCCGTTCCAGTCATGAGTGCTGCCAGATGCCCATGTAGCACAAGGGAAGGCATGGAGAGGTAGCGCAATGGATGCAACTTCGTCTGAGCATTTGCCATAAAAATACCTGTAAAATAATGTAAGGGAGGCAACATCCCTTCTTACTTGTAGGGGAGGTAGTTTATTTATAACAGCCTTTGATTGATACTGCTACTGTGAGTGAGGCAATAGGCAGGATGAGGGTGGGGAAGGCAGCAGGTGTGTCTGGGTTGACTGCCGAAATGTTGAAGGCCTCAGGCGATATAGGGGTGAGTTTAGTCACTGACCTGATAAATAGGATTATTTATGAGTGTGTTGTCCCAGATGATTGGCTGAAGAGTGTAATTGTAAATGTGTATAAAGGGAAGGGTGATGCCCTGGAAAGAGGGAATTATAGAGGTATAAAGCTTTTAGATCAGATAATGAAGGTAATGGAGAGAGTTTTAGAAGGTATGATTAGAGAAAGAGTGAATATTGATGAGATGCAGTTTGGGTTTATGCCAGGTAGGGGGACCACTGATGCCATATTCATTGTTCGACAGCTTCAGGAAAAATATATTGGTAGGAGAAGGGATCTTTATTTTGTTTTTGTTGATTTGGAAAAGGCCTTTGACAGAGTCCCTAGAGAGGTGGTGAAGTGGGCAATGAGAAAGCTTGGCTTGGAGGAGTGGCTGGTTAGGGTGGTTATGGCCATGTATGTGGGTGCTCACACCCAGGTGAGAGTGAATGGAGATTTGAGTGATGAGTTTTCCGTGAATGTTGGTGTGCATCAGGGGTCAGTCTTGAGTCCCATGTTGTTTATCATGGTACTTGAAGCCCTTTCACGTGACTTTAGAAACGGACTCCCGTGGGAGTTGTTGTATGCTGATGATTTGGTGTTGATTGCAGAGAATGAAAGGGAGGCGGAGGAAAGGTTTAGGAAGTGGAGAGATGGTATGGGGCAAAAGGGTTTAAGGGTAAATGCAGATAAAACAAAAGTGATGATATCTAGGGTTGGTGGCGGTACTGTCAAAGACGAGGGAGAGTGGCCATGTGCAGTTTGCCACAAGGGCGTGGGAAGTAATTCCATCTTGTGCGGTGTGTGTGATAAATGGGTGCATAAGAGATGTAGTGGTATCAGAGGTAGACTGCGAGATAATGCTGATTTTATGTGTACGGCGTGCCGGGGTGAGCAGGTGGAGATCGTCAGACGTGAAAGAATTGAACTTGCTGGTGAATCTCTTGAGTGTGTGGAAGAGTTTTGTTATTTAGGAGACATGTTGTGTGCTGGAGGTGGGGCTGGAGCTAGCTCTGTGGCTAGGGTGAGAAGTGGTTGGAAGAAGTTCAGGGAGCTCTTGCCTCTCCTGACATTGAGGGGGCTCTCCTACGTGCTAAGGGGTCTTTGTATGCAGCGTGTGTTAGGAGTGTAATGCTGTATGGCAGTGAGACCTGGGCAGTGAAGGAGGAAGACATTCGCCGGCTCAGACGTACAGAAATGACAATGATTAGGTGGATGTGCAGTGCGTCCCTGCGTCCAAGGCCTGGAGGGGCTGGGTTTACAATGGAAGAGTTGAGAGGTAGGATGGGACTGGAGTGTATTGGTGTTGTGATGAGGAGAGGTAGATTGAGGTGGTTTGGACATGTGGAGAGGATGGGGGATGATAGTTGGGTGAGGAAGGTGAGAAGTGTTAATATTGGGGGTGGGGTTATGAGGGGTAGACCGAGAAAGACATGGGACGAGGTCATTAAGTGTGACCTTAGGGTTAAGGGACTGAACAGGGAGGCTGCAATGGATCGTGCAGCATGGAGAGCCGCCATTAGGTGACCAAGGCCGACACATGCAAGCATGTTGGAGCCTTTAAAAACGAAAACGAAAACGAAAACGAGCCGGGTTATTAACCCCTTAACCGCGAGGCGTCACTTTTGTGACGCTCAGGAGCAAGGGATCATACCGCGGGGCGTCACTTTTGTGATTCTGTGTTATTTTGAATTCGCCCGGGCTTTCAAGTGGTGGCTTGTATCATCTATCAGTACTATCAGTGTCCAGCTATACTCAGTTCTGCTAATGTCATCTGTACTCCCATCCACTGTTGACAATTTAGTCATTCTTCCCCTGTCCTTGACTCCCCTTCTTACCTCCCCTCCATTACCCTCTCCTACCGCCTGCCCAGCTGCACTGCGCCACACAAATTCTGGATGGATTTTTCCACTCATTTTATCCATTGAAATGTGCCCTATTCTTATATATAATAATATACAAAAGAAAGAGAAAAGGTAATTGATACTGCCATACACCTGGAGTGGGCTAATTATCACCTGGGAACACCCCACGTGCACTCGTTTGCTAATTTTCCCTGTTTGTTTCCCCTTGAAATATGCCGTATGACCTATTCTCATAATAAAAATATTTATAAGCAAGGAAGGGAGATGCCTAAGTGATATTTACATTCACCTGGAACTACCTAATTTATTATGCATTGTCTGGATTTCCTGCCAATCATTTCATTGCATATAACTTAGCAGCTGTCACCATGCTGTAATTGTCAACTCTTCACCGTCCCTAGGCCACAGCATTCAGTCTTTCAAGGTGAAACCACATCGGATTCGCGCCTGTCCAATTCCGCCTCTTTTTAGCCCCATGCAAAGGGCCCTGTGACCTCTACCCCTACTAAACCTCATGTGGGAAGGGGTAAAGGTCTAAGTGACTCTGCTGTGGAACGTGACCTGGCTAATAACAATTATAATGATGGACAGTGGCTACGATCTTTCTGGTGACTCTAAAACAGTGCAAGTGGAAATGTAAATACTGTAATGTGCAAATAGTAAGTGAAAGCAATGGATGTAAATATGATTGAACAGTAGAAAATAGTTTTATAAGTTACTGCAAGTGACAGTGCATAATATAGTGTAAATAAAACAGAAATGTAAATATTGAAAATACATTACGTAGTTTACTGAACGTGAAAATGACTGCCTGGAGTGAAATTAAACTATTATTACTGAAGGAAACTTACGGATAAATACTGTAGATATATATAAATGTAATAAAGTAATAGGAATATAAAGTGTGAATGTGTTCATGAATAATAAATGACAGAATACCAGTGGGGAATGATCACGGGTGGCAAGCTCGTATGCGCTCGTAATTTACATTGCTTTCACAGTGTTTTTTCTTTTTTTTTTAGTATGGATTTCCAACTACTTGAAAACCATAGAATAGTGTTTCTAGTGATAATATCAGGCTGTGGTAATCATATTACGTGTGTGTCAAGAACTGTAAAGTGGAGACTTCGTTACCCAACTTCAGAAGTCTCCATAAGTCCTATGGTTGTCGATAAAGGCTCAACAAACATCCCAGGAGAAAGCTGAAGGTATGTGCCATGTGCAAATAAAATTATAATACTCTAGGACTAATAACTGATTTTTGGCAAATATTTTTAAAAAGTCAGTCGGAGCGCGAATATCCCCGCGGGAGGCACAAGGAGCAGCGAAAACATCCCTGTGGTGTAGGGGTTAATGATTCCTGCAGCTTTGTTCTGAATTTTGTCTAACTATTTTAATGCAACCTCTCCACATCCATTCCATAAGGATGAGCAATATTCAAGCTGAGAGCTCACATGACTTATAAATTGTAGCTAACTGCTCATCAGTGAAGGAATTACGGACTCTGTACAATAATCCAAGTTTCTTTGAGGGGTTTTAGCAAGTGATCTGATATGAGAGGTTCAGCTGAGGGCATTGTTAAGTGAGACACTGAGAATTTCAATACTTTTGGAGATGGGAATATTAGTAGCACTGAAGGTAAAATACGAATCTGGCAATATTTGTCTATTAGCAAATTGTACATAATGTATTTGGTTTTACTAGCATCCAATGAGAAAAAGGTTGTTTTGTCCCCATTCATTGATCGTAGATAAGTCTTGATTTATGGAGATGGCTGTAATGAGTTGAGAGTTTGAGATATTAGACTTGGTAAATGGGTGTCTGAGTGTGAATGAACTATGAAGTGTTGGGTCATCTGCATATGAATGATGGGATTGTGGGTGACAGATACTTACTGACAGAGTTAGGGAAATAACAGAGGAAATAGTTGGAAAAGAACAGGGAGGCTTTTGGATGGGAAGAGGTTGTGTAGATCAGATATTCATTCTTAGATCTTTTGTGGAAAAGTTTCTAGAGAAGGGAAAGAAGTTGTATGCGGCCTTCACGGATCTGGAGAAAGCATATGACAGGGTGGATAGACAAGGATTGTGGAAAGTATTAAGAATATATGGAGTAGATGGGAAGTTGCTGAATGCTGTGAAGAGTACGTATGAGGGTGCTAAGGCTGCAGTGCATGTGGATAGTGAAGTAAGTGAGCTTTTCTCTTTGAAGGTTGGGTTGAAACAGGGATGTATCATGTCGCCATGGTTGTTCAATCTGTATATGGATGGGGTTATAAACGAGATAGAAGGTAAGGCAGTGGATGTTGGAGTGGAAACTCCCTGTACTGTTGTTTACAGACGATACTGTGTTGTTAAGTGAAGACGAAGGGGAACTGCAAGGCTTGGTAGATGAGTCTGGGAGTGTGTGTCAGAAACGGATCTAAAGGTGAATGTAGGGAAGGGTAACGTTATGGTCTTCAAAAGAGATGAAGTCAGTGAATGTCCAGTGAGGTTGGATGGTAAGGAAATGGAAAATGTAAGTGGTTTAAGAACCAGGGTAGTGTGATGAGTAAGGATGGAAGTTTGGAGGGTGAAGTGCTTGAAAGGGTACAACAAGGAAGAAAGGTTGCTGGTTCCTTGAAGGCAGTGATAAGAAACAGGGAAGTGAGCATGGAAGCGAAAAAGTTTTTAAATGACAGTATTGTGATACCAACTCTAACATATGGAAGTGAGGCTTGGATGTTGTTGGAGGGACAGAAATCAAGAGTGAGAGCTGTGGAAATGAGTTATTTGAGAGGAGTCTGTGGAGTCACATGGAGAGACAGACTGACAAATGAGGATGTGAAGGAGCGTTGTGGTGTGGATGTGGATGTGACAGGAAGCATTAGGAGAAACACACTGAGTTGGTTTGGCTATGAGGAGAGGATGAAGAGTGAGAGACTGATGAGAAGAATGTATGTGATTGAGGTGAAGGGGGAGAGAGGGAGGGGAAGGCCAAGGATGAGATGGAGGGATGGAATGGAGAGGTATATGAGAGAGGAGGGTGTGAACTGGGAGCAGGGTAGTGAAATAGCGGGGGACAGGGTGACGTGGAGGCGATTTGTTTGTGGCCACCCCGTATATGGGATTAAGGCATCTGGCAACAGACAGATCGATTTTTATTTAGTCCCTTACCCCTGAGGTCACACTCATTGATCTCGTCCCAGGTCTTTTCGGTCTACCTCTCACTACCCTACACCTAACATTAACACTTCTCACTTTCTTCACCCAATTATCATTCCATATCCTCTCCACATGCCCAAACCATCTCAATCTACCTCTCCTCATCACAACAACATTACACTCCAGTCCCATCCTACCTCTCAACTCTTTCATCGTAATCCTAGCCCCCCAAGCCTTAGACTCAATGACGCACCACACATCCACCTAATCAGTGCCATTTTTGTACATCTGAGACTGCGAATATCCTCTTCCTTACTGCCCAGGTCTCACTACCATACAGAAATACACTTCTAAATCATGTCGCACACAAAGATCCCTTAGCATGGAGGGCGAGCCCTCTCAATGTCAGGAGAGGGAACAGCTTCCTGAGCTTCTTCCAACCACTCCTTGCTCTAGCCACAGAGCTAACACCTACTCCACCTCCAGCACATAACATGTCTCCCAAATAACAAAACTCTTCTACACAAGAGACTCACCAACATGCTAAATCCTTTCACACCTGGCAATATCCACATGCTCTCCCCGACACACCACACACATGAAATCAGCATTATCTCACCATCTACCTCTACAGTAATATCACTACATCTCTTATGCACCCACTTATCACAAACACTGCACAAAATGGAATTACTTCCCACGTCCTTGTGACAAATTGCACATGGACACTCGTCCTCTTTTCTGACAATTCTGCCCTCAGCCCTAGATACCATCACTTTTGTTTTATCTGCATTTACTCAAGCCTTTGTGCCCCATACCATCTCTCCACTTCTTAAATCTTTCCTCTGCCTTCCTTTCATTCTCTGCAACTAACATCAGATCATCAGCATACAACATCTCTAATGGAAGTCCATTTCTGAAGTCACATGAGAGGGCTTCAAGTACCATGATAAACAACATGGGGCTCAAAAAATGACCCTTGATGCACACCAACATTCACAAAACTCATCACTCATCTCCATTCACCCTTACCTGGGTGTGAGCACCCACATACATGGCCATAACAACCTTAACCAGCCACTCCTCAATCCCAAGCTTTCTCACTGTCCACTTCATCACCTCTCTAGGGACTCTGTCAAAGACCTAATCCAAATCAACAAAAACAAGATACAGTTCCCTTTTCTTTCCTATACATTTTTCCTGAAGCTGTTGAACAATGAATATGGCATCTGTGGTCCTTTTGCCTGGCATAAACCCAAACTGCATCTCATCAATATTCACTCTTTCTCCAATCATACCTTCTAGAACTCTCTCCATTACTTTCATTATCTGGTCTAAAAGCTTTATGCCTCAATAATTTTCTCTTTCCAGGGCATCACCCTTCCCCTTGTACACATTTACAATTACACTCTTCACCCAATCACCTAGGACAACACACTGATAAATAATCATACTTACCAGGTCAGTGACTAACTTGAGACTTTCAACATTTCTGCAGTCAACCCAGACACACTTGCTGTCTTCCCCACCTGCTGCCTGCCTATTGCCCCGCTCACAGTAGCAGGGTCAAAGGCCAAGAGCCAAACACTGGATCTGCTGGCTCCAAACCTTTCCTGTCCCAGGCAAGCTCCTCATTCGACAACCATTTGTAGTGCTCTCTCCAGGCATCATTAACATCCCTACTATTCACCACCACCCTTCCTTTAACATTCTTTGTACACTACTTACCTATGATATCCCTATTTTCCCTCTTCATCTGATTTGCCATCTTAAAAATCATATTCTTCCTTTCCACACAATTAAGGTTATCAAGTAAAAGTCTCTGTGACTCAGACTTCGCCCTGTAAACCTCTTTACTAGCCCTATGCTTGGCAGCCGAGTATTCCTCTTTGTTATCACCCTACTTCCATTCCTGGAAAAGCCTTGTTTTCTCCTCAATTTCAGCTTCTACTCCCACCACCAAGTCACTTTATGTCTTAGTGGGCCTCTTGTCCATCAACATGCTGAATCAGTAACGCTCAAGAGGTTGCTCTTGAGGGCTCTGTACTGTTCTTTAACAATTCCGTCCACGTCTTCCTGTTCACCCACCACTCTCCTCATCTCGCTATAGAAGGCATCCCTTACTGCTTGGTTTTTCAACTTCCATATTTTCCTCCCAGGTGTAGAGGTCCTCTTTTTCATCACCCTCTCCTTAAGCACCATGTAACATATCAATAACCTGTGATGGTGCACACACTCCTTGCTCCCTATAACTTTGACATCTCTCACTAAACTCCTATCAGCCCTCCTGACCAGGAAATAGTCTATTGTATGTGACTTCTATTACCCCCTGACTCGTACATAATCAACCTCCTCCCTCTTTTCCTAAAATGTGTGTTGCACACTATCATGTTCACTGACTCCCCAGACTTGAGTATCCTTTCCCCTTCCTCATTTCTTGTATCATATGGACATCCCCTATGGACTCCTTCATAGCCTTGAGCTGCTTCACCAACATGACCATTTAAATCCCACCCTAATACTACAATCCCATCATCCCCCATACCATTTTCTACACGTATTGTCATCCTAAAATCTATCCTTCTCTACCTTATCCAAGCCTGCCTGTGGAGCATATGCCGATACGATGGCAAACACCATCCCAGAGAACAAAATTTTTACTACTATTATCCTATCACTTACTCTCATAACATTCATGACATATTCCAACCATCTCTCCGTAAGCAACAAATCCACACTCCCATATCTATCTATCCTAGCCTGCCAACTTATAGCAACAATCCCTCCCAGCAATTTTTTTGGCTGATCCACCCCTATACCAGACTTCTTGCACACATCCCACATCCACCCACCTTCAACTGATTAACTCAACCATTTCCTCTGCTACATCCCTCAAACTTCCCACATTTCACAAAGTCACTCTGATCCCTCTAGGTGATTTAATGTCCTCTGGCTTGCCTTGCATTTCATTCTTTAACTTGGTCATAATCAGTAAAATAAGAAGAGAGACATGCCACATGCCCCACCCACTGCACAATCCCAGGCCCAGGCAGTAGGTCTGGGACCCCTAGCCCACCAGCCTTGACCGGTGGCTGTGGTAGTGGCCTTGGGGCACCCTGCCAGGATAGCTACAGGGATTCCCTCCAAGCGCGCCTTGACACTATACCTATAACTGCCCCATTGATAAGGCAGCCGCCTGGGGCACTACTCCCAGGTTTGGGCCCCTCTCCATTGGGTGGAAGCAGCAGCCTGGGAACCGCAATGCCATGTACCTTCTAACACAGGTTCGAGCTCCATCTTACCCCGGCCCCACGATCTATGATGGAGGAACTCTCGTCTCGCCTCCCTTCCAAAGGTCTGCCACTAGGTAGCTGGGGCAAAAGTTTCTGGCCGCATGCCCCTGCTGGTGTCAACCCCTGTGATGTGGTGGGGTAAGTTCTGTGATATGTAAAACATATGTGGTGTACTGTATGAGATAGAGAAAGTGTTGGGCGAGTATATTGGTTTACTCTCCAAGTAACATTAGTGTCAGACTGAAAGGGTCAGCAAAGGGGGATGGCTACATAGCTAGTTGAAACAGGAGCTCCAGCTCTCCCTATCACCAGCATTCCCAGTCCCCTTGGAAGTACTACCTTTACTGGTGCTGCAGCCTCCTACCATTCCACTATTATCTCTAAAAATATTATTGATTACTGAAATAAGCCCATGGGTTTTGATTTCTCTTTTAGCATACAATACATATGTTTCTGCATAATATTTAAAAAAAAAATGCTATGCTCACAAATAAACCTTAAATGCTGTCTTTCAATATCTGGCAATGGTTGTGCTTAATATCAATTAAAAATAAATATCTATTCAAGTGAATTCATAAATTTTTGAAAATTTTACACCAAAAGAAGAAATCATATAATTAGTGGATGGGAAGTAGGGGTGTGGAGGAAATTGAGAGATGGAAGAAAGCGGTAATGTAAAGAGGAAGAGAGAAGTGATAAGATTAGTATGAGAGAGTAAGAAGAGAGTGGATGAGGAATTTAGAATGAATTTGAGTGTAAGGTGGAGGGAATGTAAGAAAATGTTCTGGAAACAGGTAAAGAGAGTTACACTGGGTGATAGAGAAGTTAGTCAGGGAGTGAAAGACAAAAATGGTAGACTGCTATGGTGGTACCATTCTTAACTGGCAGTTTGGGTGGGGCACGAACCTTTGTATAGTGTTGCCACGTTTTCCATACCCGCGATGCCTCTCTCTCTCTCTCTCTCTCTCCTGGGGGGAGATGTGCGTCACCCATGGGAATTTTGTTTCTTTTATGTCTTATAAACTTGTGCTTTCATTTCTTTATTTTGTTTTTTATTATATTATTGTTTTACATATGGCGCCAGATGACCTCGGTGTTGCGGCGCCTTGATTTGTTTTCATTGAATCATTCTTGCCCTCCTTCCTTCCCTCCCTTCATCTTTCCCTCAGCTTGACAATGCACTCAACACTGCCCCTGGCCTGCCTTCTCTCTCTCTCTCCTGGGGGGAGATGTGCATCACCTTTGGGAATTTTGTTTCTTTTATGAGTGACAAACTTGTGCTTTCATTTCTTTATTTTGTTTTTATTATATCTAATTATATTTAAAAATATTATTGTTTTACATATGGCGCCAGATGACCTCACTATTGTGGCACCATGATTTGTTTTCATTCAATCACTCTCTCCCTCCTTTGTTCCCTCCCTTCCTCCATCTCTCACTCAGCTGCACTCAACACTGCCACTGGTCTGCCTTCCCCCCCCCCTCTCTCCTTTCTCTCATCTGTGGTATTTTAGGATACATTTTGGTATTTTTCCTTTTACATTATACTGTACATACTGTAAAATTGACTTTATTTCCACACCATCCAGGAGGTAAAAGTCTTGGTGCGTTTTTTTTTAAGAGGTGTCCCCAAACAGGCCTAAAGCTCTGGCCAGGTGGGACTGGGTGTGTGTGAGTGTTGCCACTCATGAGGGTTTAATGTATTATTTTTTTTTTTACTAAGAAATTGACATATTTTTACTTATATTCCTGCACATTATCTTATAATCACAATTGTGACGTTATTACCAACCCCAGAAATACGGTAACAGCCAATAAAAGTGACTACATTTTTTTTAAGCACCACTGTAAAAAATTTATGCCACGTTTCTGTATTGCCGTATAATATTTTATGCATAATAAGTTTACTGTTCTTTCATATATTATAATACACACGTTACCATTATATTCTTATGTGTTTATCTTATTGTGATGCCTATTACGTATATCAGAGCCGTTCACATAGCGGGTATGGAACACGTGGCAACACTGTACAAAGGTTCGTGCCCCACCCAAACCGCCACTTAAGAGTGGTACCACCATAGTGGAGAAGGGAGAAAAAGTGAGCAGATGAAGAGAACACTTTTGAGAAATGTTCTGGAAACAAGTAAAAAGAGCTATACAGAGTGATAAAGAAGTTAGTCAGGGAGTGAAAGACAAAAATGGTAGATTGCTAGTGGAGAAGGGAGAAAAGTGAGCAGATGGACAGAATATTTTCAGGAATTGTGAAACATTGGGAATGAGAGTAATGCGGGTATAAGTGGCTGGGCAATGGCTGGGAGGAGGGAAGTGAGACAAGAGGAAGAAATCAGTAGGATGGAAGTGGTGGAAGCACTGAAGAGTCAAAATAGGGAAATTCCCAGGAACTGATGGAACATGAGGGAGAGATAATATACTGATTTTATGTTACCAAAGCCCAGAAGCCACGCCCACTTTCTATGGAAGCTGGTGATTTGTTCATATCAAATGTTCGAGTGGCTACCTGTCTAATCATACCAACTGTGTCCTCAGTTTGTAATCAGGCCTGTACCTCTCTCCAGTAATGTTAATAATCATGAAAATAAGCATAAAAATAATATGAAGTAATTAGCATTTCACAGAGGATGCTAAAAAAGTTAAATATGTATCATAAACTGTCGAAGACAAAGATACAATTTGTTTTCAAATGGAGCCTATTCACTATTTCTTTGTTTTGTATCATACCAAAATTTACTACAAACAAATAACACCAAACATAGAGTACAATAGTCCGTGAAGTACAGTGTGTATGGTCTAGTTATATCCCAAATCATTATCTATCTATCTATCTATATACCTAGGCTGCTTCCCCCAAGGAAAGGGAGGTAGCCGAGACAGGACGACTCACTCTCCATTTACTCATCCATTCAAACACATTTATTCGCATCTTAGCCCCAAAGGGGAGAACGGACAGATCCTCACCGCATCACACCGCACAAGGGTCAACTGCGCAATGCAATCAGTGACATCCACAGCAGGGCCCGACAGCAGAACTGGTTTACCCCTGCTACATCATAACAGACCCATCCCCTTACCCGCACCTGACCTGACTAGCTGATCAGACCAAATGCGGGAGAATATCCCCTCAGGGCTGCGTCATCACTTATTCATTCACAATTTCTCTCCATTTATTTCTGTCACGCACAGCCACTCTTCCTTGCTCAACAGACATCCCTCTCGCATCCAGCGCTCTCTTCACACTGTCCATCCATCCTATTCGTGGTCTTCCTCTCAATCTTACACCTCTCACATCAGATCTAGTTATCTTTTTCACCAATCGCTCATTATCCATTCTCTCCATATGCCCAAACCATTGCAACACCCTCTGCTCAACTCTACCAGCCATCTCCCGAACAACTCCAGTTCTCCTTCGCACTTCATCATTTCGCACTCGATCCATACGCGTCACTCCACACATACTCCTCAGACATCTCATCTCCATTACATTCAAACTTTTCCTCTCTGCTACACCCATATTCCATGTTTCAGCCCCATATAATGCAGTCGGTACCACAACACCCTCATACAGCCTTCTCTTTACATCCATTCTAAGCGAACGACATTTAAACACTTTTTCATTCCTCCCAGCACCTTTCCTACTTCATTTATTCTAAACTTCACTTCTGCATCTATTCTTCCATCCACAGCAACATGTGACCCTAGATATTTAAAACAATCTACCTCCTCAAGCAACTCACCATTCAAAACTATATTCATCCCCCTACCATCTATCAACCTCGTACACTTCATCACTTTACTCTTATTCTCATTTACTTTCAATTTCCTCCTTTCACACACCCTTCCAAACTCCTCTACTAACTGTCTCAATCTCTCCTCTGAATCAGTCACCAGTGCAGTATCATCTGCAAACAGCAGCTGCTTCAGATTCCACTCTCCTCCATCAACATTTACCAGACTCAGACCACCTAAAACTCTTGCATTCACCTCCCTTACAACACCATCCATGTAAATATTAAACAACCAAGGCGACATCACACATCCCTGTCGCAGCCCCACTCTTACGGGAAACCAATCACTCACAGCATTTCCCACTCTTACACACGCTCTACTATTTACATAAAAACTTTTCACCCCTTTTAGTAACCTACCATCAAGTCCATACAATCTTAAAACAGTCCACAAAGCCTCCCTATCAATTCTATCATACGCTTTCTCTAAATCCATAAATGCCCAAAACACATCCTTGCCTTTCGCTAAATACTTTTCACACACTTGTCTCACAGCAAACACCTGATCAACGCATCCCCTCCCTCTCCTAAAGCCACACTGCTCATCACTAATCACTCCCTCTGTACCCTCTCTAACTCTCATAATTAACACTCTACCATACACTTTACCTACAACACTCAACAGACTTATACCCCTAAAGCTAGTACATTCATACTTATCACCCTTGCCTTTATACAACGGGACCACACAAGCACTTGCCCAGTCAATTGGCACCATACCTTTCTCAAAGCACACATTCAATAATCTTACTAACCAGTCAACAATAGTCACTCCACCACCCTTCAGGCATTCCACAGCACACCCATCCATACCTGCAGCTTTCTCTGTTTTCATCTCCTTTACTGCCTTCTCCACTTCCTCCTTCGTGATCAAAGAATCATTCAACTCTCCCAACACATTTATTCCTTGCACCCTTCTATCTGCCACAATCTCAGCCACCCTTTCCTCCTCTACATTTAACAATCTTTCAAAATACTCTGCCCATCTCTTCCTTACTGCATCCATCTCAATTAACATCCTTCCATCCTCTGCTTTTACTCGTTCTTCCTTCCCAGACTCTCCCTTTCGCACCCTTTTCACCTCCTTCCAAAACATTTTCTTATTCTGTTGAAAATTCTGTCAGCCGCCTACCCCACCTCTCATCTGCTGCCACTTTAGCATCACGCACAGCCCTTCTCGCTCTATTCCTCTTTTCCTTATACCTTTCATATGACATCTCATCCTTCCTCTGCAGCCACACTTCATATGCACGTCTCTTCTCAGCCACAGCCATACTTACTTCCTCGCACCACCATTCACTTCCTTTTCTTACACCACCACCCACACGTCTCACACCACACACCTCTTCTGCATGCCCCACCACAGCACTCTTAAACAACTGCCATTCTTCCTCCACGCTGCCATTTTCCCGATCTTTCACTGCGTTCCACTCATCTCTCAATTTCTCCTGATACTCTATCTTTTTCTCTCTTTTATCCAACTCACTCACTTTCAAAACCTCCCTGCCACACCTAACCCTCCTAGCTCTCACCCATCTCTTACCTACTCTTAACTTTCCCTCCACCAGGTAGTGGTCAGACATACCTCCACCCTCCCCTCTCAGAACTCTCACATCCAACAATCTTCCTATTACATTCCTAGACACAACCACAAATAACTGATAAAAGGCAATATCATTATAACCATCCTTGGGGAGGTAAAATGCTCAGGAGAAGAGCCAGTCACTTGGCAGGAAATGAAACATACCACCGGCCAGCTGATGTCATCTTGCAGCTGTCAAGTGTCATACCTGATAAATTTCCTTAATTTCTTTTGTCAAAACCTGATAAATTTCCTTAATTTCTTTTATTACCCAGTTACATATTGTATACTGCAGCACCAGTAAGCCTATACTGTACTTTAAAATGCATGGTAGCTTTTAATTATGAAGGCCATATCATTAATGGTTACCTAAATGATAGGGTGTGGAAGTACCGACACTGAGCGTGTAGTTTGTTTGTATAGATTCATCCATCTATTAAAACAGTATGGACACGGGGGGATGAAAGAGCATGTATGTACAGTACTGTGCTGCAATGATCCACCCCTGGTCATCGGAGAGAGAGAGAGAGAGAGAGAGAGAGAGAGAGAGAGACTGAATGACTAACTTGGGAGAGCAGCAGGGTGGTGAGTAGGGAAGGTAAGTTGCCTGTTTAATTTTGCGATACACTGCTAACAAAGATATATATAATATGAGCAGCAGAAAAATCTACATTCGAAAACTGCCATCACTGTGGCTGTTCCTTTTACCTCCCCATGGACCCTACTTATATATAAGAGTTTTATGAGTTATACAATGATTTGGGATATACATTGCTGTACAAACAGTAGTTCATTGAATATTGTACCTTATGTTTGATGTCATTTGTTTGTACCTACATTATGTTTGCTACAATCAAAGAAAAAGTGAATAGGCTTCATTCAAAAGCAAGTATGAATCCTCAAGTTTGACCGTATGTGGCACCTATTTTACAATTTTAATATCCTCTCTAACGTGTTAATGCCTTGAAATAATTTGCAATCTTATACTCCTAGTAACATTATTGTAGAGAAAATCTGTTCAGTTTATGAACTGTCAACTCATTAAATAAATGGGCAGCTGCAAGGACATTTTGTATGGACCAATCAGCTGTTTTCATACAGAAAGTGGGCGTGGCTTCTAGGCCTTAGTAGTGTAAAATCAGTACAGTAGAATGGTTATGGAAGATGTGCAGATTGGCCTGGGAGGAAGGTAAAGCCCCGGAGGATTGGAAATCAGGTATACTTATTCCCCTGTACAAAGAAAAAGGGGAAAAAGAAGTGTTGTAATCACAGGGGCATTTGTCTTCTTACTGTAAAAAGAAAAGTATATGGTAGGATACTTATTAACAGCGTTAGGGAAAGAACAGAGGAATTAGTTGGAGAAGAACAGGGAGGTTGTAGGAAGGGAAGAAGTTGTGTATATCAGATTCTCATTCTTAGGTCTTTAGTGGAAAGTTTGCAGAAGCACTTGTATGCAGTCTTCATGGATATGGAGAAAGCATATGACAGGGTGGATTGACAAGGAATGTGGAAAATATTAAGAATATATGGAATAAATGGGAAATTACTGAATGCCATGAAGAGTATGTATGAGGGGGCTAAGGATGCTGTGCATGTGGATAGTGAATTGAGTGAATTTTTCTATCTGAAGGTTGGACTGAAACAGGGATGTGTCATGTCACCATGGCTGTTCAGTCTGTACATGGATGGGGTCATAAAAGAAATACAAGGTAGGTCAGTGGATGTTGGGGCAACATTAATGAGAGAGGAAAACATTTGGAAATTCCCTGTACCGTTGTTTGCAGATGATACTGTAATGTTAAGTGAAGATCAAGGGGAACTGCAAGGCTTGGTGAATGAGTTTGGAAGTGTGTACAAAGCAGAATCTAAAGGTGAATGCAAAGAAGAATAAAATTATGGTCTTCGAAAGATATGAAGTCACTGTATGTACAGCAAGGTTGGATGAGGAGGAAATGGAAAATGTGAGTGCATTTAAGTAGTGTGATGAGTAAGGATGGATGTTTGGATGGTGAAGTGCTTGAATGGGTACAACAAGGAAGAAAGGTTGCTGGTTCTTTGAAAGCAGTGATAAGAAACAGGGAGGTGAACATGGAAATAAAAAAGTCACTGCATGACAGTACTGTGATACCAACTCTAACGTATGGAAGTAAAGCTTGGACCTTGTTGGAAGGGCACAACTCAAGTGTCAGAGCAAGGAAAATGAGTTATTTTCCGCGTGGGGAAGTGGATATTTTTGCCAGTACATTTGCCAGAAACTCATCCATAGACGATACCACCCAGAAAGTCCCAGTACTAGAACTTGACTCTCCTGAAATTGCCCCACTTAAAATACAGACAAGATACATAAAATCCATCCTATGCAATTTACCTACCAACAAAATTCCTGGCCCCGATGGAATTCCACCAATTATTTTGAAAAAATGTTCCCCTGAACTTACCTCTGTTCTAGCTAAATTATTCAGACTATGCATAAGTATTTCTTTATTTCCAAATTCAGGGAAAGAAGCCAATATCCACCCAATTTCAAAGAAAGGAAGTTCCTCTGACCCCTCTGATTACAGACTAATAGCTGTCACATCTTCTCTTGGTAAGGTATTTGAAACTTTAATTAATAAGCACATTGTTAAACATCTTGAATCCAATAACTTAATTAGTGATAGACAATATGGTTTTTGCCACAAAAGATCCTCCATTGACATACTCAATCTCCTAACTCATACTATCCATCAATCAGCTGATCTACATAGAGAAACTCATGCAGTAGCTCTTGATATTTCTAAAGCTTTCGACAGAGTATGGCACCGTTCCCTGCTGTCCAAACTCCCTTGCTATGGACTAACGTCTTTTGTACCTTTGATTTCTTCATATCTTAGTGACAGGAAAATAAGAGTAAAAGTAGATGATGTATACTCCAATTTTCACTCAATTAACACCGGCGTGCCGCAGGGGTCAGTTCTAGCGCCAACCCTATTCCTGGTTCATATTAATGATCTCTTATCTGTCACCCACAATCCCATCCACTCATACTCAGATGACTCAACACTACATAGTTGATTCACACTCAGACACCCATTTACAAAGTCTAATATCTCTACCTCTCAACTCAGTACACCATCTCCATAAATCAAGACCTATCTACGATCAGTGAATGGGGACAAAACAACCTTGTCTCTTTTAATGCTAGTAAAACTAAATATATACAATTTACTAACAGACAGATATTGCCAGATTCGTACATTACCTTCAGTGCTATTAATATTCCCACCTCCAAAAGTACTGAAATTCTCAGCATCTTACTTAACAATGCCCTCAGCTGGACCTCTCATGTCAGATCACTTGCTAAAACCGCCTAAAAAAAACTTGGATTATTGTACAGAGTCCATAACTGACTGATGAGCAGTCAGCTATAATTTATAGGAGTCATGTGTGCTCTCAGCTCGAATATTGCTCACACTTGTGGAATGGATATGAAGAGTTGCATTAAAACTAGACAAAATTCAGAACAAAGCTGTTGGAATTATTAACAACCCTTCCATTACAAATAAACTACCTCCCCTACAAGCAAGAAGGAATGTTGCCTCCCTTGCATTATTTTACAGATATTTTTATGGCAAATGCTCAAAGTTGCATCCATGGTGCCACCTCTTCATGCCTTCCTTCGTGCTACACGGGCATCTGGTAGCGCTCATGACTGGAATGTCACTCAGCCATATTGCAGAACCTCTACCTTTCAGAATTCTTTCATTCGCAGAAATGCATCTCTCTGGAACTCGCTTCCCCAGAGTTGTTTCCCTCCAAATTTGAACCCACAGCTGTTCAAGTCTAACCGTTCAAGACATTTTATGAACAGAAGACACCAGTAATCTGGTGTATGGATTATTTTTTTTTATTCATTTGTTTTTCCTTCCTCCGTTCTGTTACTTGAAGAAAAAAAAAAAAAAAAAAAAAAAAGTTACATGGAGAGAGAGACTGACAAATGCAAAAGCGAAGGAAAGCTGTGGTGTGGACGTGGATGTGATAGAAAGTATTTGGACAAATACATTGAGATGGTTTGGCCATATGGAGTGGATACAGAGCAAGAGAGTGATGAGGCGAATGTATGTGAGTAAAGTGGAAGGGGGGAGAGGGAGGGGGAGGCCAAGGATGAGATGAAGGGATGGAGTGGAGAGGTATATGAGAGAGGGAGGGGTGAGCTGGAAGCAGGGCAGTGAAATGGCGGAGGACATGGCGACATGGATGTGATTTGCTTGTGGTCACCCCTTATGGGGTTAAGCAGTCTGGCAAGAGGTAGACAGAGATAGTTATGGGTTAAAAGATACGATACCAGAATTATAGTTTCATCTCCCAGTACGAGGAAAATGTAGCTGCCACACCTAATACCCTTTACTTTCCACACTGCTACAGCCTGTTATACATCAGTGCACTTGATTTCAATAGCTTTTCATAAACAAAATGGAAAAATGTTTGCTTTCCTATTTATGTCTCGAAAGAATAAATTATGAAACAAAATGGCTTTTTTATTTTCTGTTCCAGATAATCAGAGGTATATTTCTTGATTAGATCTGAAAATGACATATATAACAGTTAAAGCTAAAACACTGTGTAAGATACAGGTAAAAAAGAAGAAAAACACAGGTTACTGTAACAAACCATAAATGCTAAAATAACCCCTGGGATGGTGATGAACTTACCACAGATTCATTAATGGGTAACCATTTCCAACGGGCTCCTGTAAACTGAAAGATATTAGGTGTGATTTGCAACAGATATATGCCTGATATTTTGTGAAAAATTGGCAGTCTTAATCAGTATTTGCTCATTCTGCTGCAGAAAAAAAAAAAAGCATAAACATTTTTTTTCCTGATTTTAAAGTTTTATCTGATTTTTGCTGATGATAAATTAAACCTGACATCACTCTTCAAATTATTACTGTTTTTCATGATATTTTGTGGATTCTTAAATTTCACCATAAAGAAAAAATTAAAATTAACTCAATGATGAAATTACACCACCTTATGATGGTAATTTTTTTCCTTTACTTAGGTTCAAATGCCACTTACCCTGGCTATAATGTGACACTAACAGGGCTTTCATGATGCAATTCAATGCTATGCACTAAAAACCTTCAATAGTGTCTGAAGTTAGGCATTTCTACTAATGGGTAAGTACAAAACAGTACAGTACAGTAGCTTTGCCACTAACATCATTGGTGATGAGGTGGGAGACGGGCGGTAGGCAGTGCTGGATGATAGAAAGGAGACGGCTTGGCAGAGGGTGCAAGATGGCCAACTTCTTTGGTGTCATAATAATTCCATCCTAGATAAAAGAGAAGTGTGTCATTTACAATACATATACAGTATATATATATATATATATATATATATATACGGTGGATTCATATAGCTTGTGAAAATTTGTATGCAGGCGACTATCCATTCATGAAGAGGAGCCACCAGCTGGGCTTTCGCTGGCTGTGTAGCCAGTGTGTTGCACCAGCAGACGAGGTCTTGGCTGGTGGAGGAAGTAGTACCAAGAAGGAGTTTGAAGATAAAGTTATTGGGCCGATCTTTCAAGCAATCAGAGACGTATCAAATAGACTGGAGGCACTAGAGACCAAGGTCTCATCACCCATGGCAGTCACGCACGATCAGGCCAAGTCATTTGCGGATGCTGTTCGCGGGTCTCTCGTGGGGGTAGGGAAGGATCTGCCCGGGGACGTGATTGAGTTCAGTGCTCATGGCCAGAAAAAAGCCATTCATAGTCAGCATGTACTGATTGTGAAACCAGAGAGTGGCGCTGGTGCCCTGACAAATCAGATGGGACCAGAAGACATCAGAGGCGTACTTAACTCGGTACCGGTTGACAGCTGCCTTAAGACCAAGGCTGGTGGGCTGGTAATGAAGTTTCCGTCAGCTGAGGCCAAGGGTGAAGCAAATGGGGTGCTGACTGATCATTTTGGCTCTGAGGGCACTTTTTGCATATCAGAGCCAAAGAAAATGTTGCCTAAAATGACCGTGACAGGCCTTTCCTCTTCCTTGGATGACTCTGACATCATCCCAAATATTCTGAGAAAAAACAATAAAATTAAGATGCTCGTTGATCGAGGTTGTACCCTCAACCTTCTCTTCACAAGATCAAGGAATGACACCAAAACTGCTGTCTTGAAGATGTTGCCAGAGATGAGATCCTCCATTGTAGAACAGGGCAATTACATCTATGTGGATCTTACAAGATGCCGTGCTTTCAATAGATTCTGGGTTACACAGTGTCATCACTGTCAAGGCTTTGGTCATACATTTGAAAGATGTTTTAGGAAAAGTGATGAACCTAATTGTGTCTTTTGTGCTGAAGCCCATAAATCTAAGGACTGTAGTAACAGAAATTTTCTCAAATGCATCAACTGCTCTTCTTTAAGACATCAAGATATTAATTCAAAGTCACAGTCGGTTGCCCATTTTGCATCAAGTAGAGTATGTCCAATTATGATTTCTCATAGGAATAGATTGATTGAAAACACCAATTTTGACCATTCAAAAAACTGACTACGTCCCTCTTGAACCAGTTAAGGATGGGTCTTTTAAATATTCGTTCTATCCGTAATAAGATAGACTATATTAATGAAACTCTAAATCAGCACGAGCTTGACATTTTGTGCTTGACTGAAACCTGGTTGTCTGAGTCTGATATCGATATTATTCGTAATGCTTTGCCTAAGACACATTCTATTATTAGTATTCCCAGGCCTGCTGCTGACTATCCAGGAGGAGGCATAGCACTCATCTACTCGGCAGCACTTGCAAACGTTTCTCTCATTGACTCAGACCTGACCCCATCTTCATATGAATTTATGGAAGTATTAATAAATTTCTATCAGAATACAATTAGAATTGCAATTGTTTATCGACCAGGTCATCCGGGCAGAGATCGAGGTTTTATGGAGGAGTTTGGGCAGTTTCTTGAAGGGTTTTCTCTTAAACCTGGAGGACTTCTTGTTTGTGGTGATTTCAATTACTGGGTTGACAGTCTAGAGTCAAAACCATTTTCTTCAGAATTCCTTGAGTTGATCACCTAGAACAATTTTTTCAATCATGTGAGTAATCCAACTCATGTCTCAGGACATGTCCTTGATTTGATCTTGTCCCTTGTTGGTTGCAGGTGCGTATCAGATGTGGAGGTTGACTCATTTGACCCTCTCATCTCTGATCATGCTCTGATCACTCTTAGTTTTGATGTCCCGAAATCCCCTTCATATAAAAAGGTCATCAGGTTCAGATTATACAACAATGTTGACCGCCAGTTGATGTGTTTTGAAATTGATCAACGTTTAAACTCCATCGATTCTTCAAGTCTTTCTTCTGGTGAATTGGTTGATATTTACAACAATGAGCTCAGGTCAATTTTTGACCATTATTGTCCTGAGGTAGTAAAAACAATCACTGTACGTGATAATTCTCCGTGGTATGGTCCATCCATTAATTCTTTGCGTAGACAACGTAGAAGGGAAGAACGTGAGTGGCGCTTGCAGCGGACCAAAGTAACTCGTTTGCGTTATGTTTTTGTGAGAAGAGAAGTTGTTCACACTGTAAAAGCCCAAAAGGCTAGGTATTATCAAAGTAAAGTTGATTCATGTGGTGGTGATCAAAAAAAATTGTCTGCAGTTGTGAACAATTTGGTTGGTCGGAGGAATGTAATTGTTAAACCAACTTCTTTATCTGATGCCCAATTGGCTTCTGATTTTGCTTCATTTTTTACAAGTAAGATATCTCGCATAAGAAGTGATTTAGACAGCAGTTCTCCTAGTGATGCATACTCAGTTGACTTCCAGCCATGGTGCACCGGGGATCATTTGCTTTCAACATTTCATCCGCTGGATGTAAACAAAGTCAATTGTTACATCAGAGAACTTAATAAAACATTTTGCTCACTCGATCCATGTAACATGTCACAACTGCCTGATGTGTATAAGCATGCTGCAGACTTTATCTGCAACATAATAAATAGATGCTTCTTAGAAAGTAATTTTGTGCAGTCTGAGAAACGTGCTTTGCTTAGGCCCCTAATTAAGAAACCTGGCCTTGATGTTGAGAGCATGACAAATTATCGTCCTGTCTCTAACCTGTCTTTTTTATCCAAGATTATTGAGCGGGCCATACTCGATTAACTCTTACCACTACTGGAACACAACAGAGTTGTTCCTGTTGTTCAATCAGCATACACAAAATACCATTCAACTGAAACTGCACTAACAAGGATTCAGAGTGACTTGGTGGCAAACATGTGTAGTGGGATGTCCTCTCTCCTAGTTTTTTTGGATCTGTTTACAGCTTTTGATACAGTAGATCATAAACTATTGTTGGATGATCTGTATTTTTATGGTGTTTGTGACAGTGCCCTTTTGCTCCCTAAGTCGTATCTGTCGGACAGATCTCAGAGAGTGGTTGTTGATTACGCTAGCTCTGATTCTGCTCCTCTTCTATTTGGAGTCCCTCAAGGATCAGTTTTGGGTCCAATTCTATTTGCTATCTACACAAGTAGTTTATCGTCTCCACTTGATGCTCATGGTGTGTCCTATCATTTTTATGCTGATGACACCCAGCTCTATGTTAAGATGTCAGATATCAACGATACTAAGACAAAGTTTGAATCTCTAATGTCTGATATTAAGATTTGGATGGCTAAGAGGAAACTTAAGCTGAATGATGGTAAAACTGAGATCATCATCATCAGAGGAAACAGAAGGGGTGATGACACTCACAATGCCCTGGCTTTGAACATTGGCATGTCACAGCTGCATCCAGTCAGTTCTGTTCGAAATCTGGGTGTTTATTTTAATTCTAAGTTAAATTACAAAGAACATATTAATCAGGTTGTATGAGGGTGTAACTTGCATATCAGAAATCTGTACTCTGTGAGAAGATTCCTAAATAGATGGTGCCTCTTAACATTGGTCCATGCAGTGGTCTTGTCTTGTGTTGATTATTGTAATTCACTGTGGGTTGGTCTTCCAAATAATATACTAACAAAAGTTCAGTCTGTGTTGAACAGGGCGGCACGGCTTATCTTTGGTCTCCCCCCGAGAACCTCAACCACCCAGTTTCTGATTGAGTTGCATTGGTTACCAGTAAAGGCTAGAACTGAATTTAAACTGTGTCTTATTACATTCAAGGTTCTTAAGTTTGGTGAACCGAAGTATCTTGCTGAATTGTTAAAAATCCCGTCGGCATGCCCGGGTGTGATGTTACACAGTGAAGATGATTCCTTGCGTCTTGATGAGCCAGGAGCCATTCACCAATCATCTTTCTCTGATTGTTCTTTTGCATATAGAGCCCCTAGATTATATAACAGATTGCCATTGTCCATAAGACAGCTCTCTCCTGCTGAATCCTTTAAGAGACAGCTGAAAGCCTTTCTTTTTTCAAAAAGCTATGACCTGGAGAAAGGTACTATGACGGATGATTACAGGGTTTAATTATTGCCACTATCATGTATATATGATGTAGCTTGTATTACATACAAGAAATGTCACAATTCTTGTAACTGTAAAAATAATGTATGTGTCGAGCACTAGTGAATTCCCAAAGGAAGAACTGGTGCTTTTGAGAAACAAAAGGCCAGATTATTATTATTATTATTACAGTATATATATATATATATATATATATATATATATATATATATATATTATATATAAGGTACTCTCTCTCCCTGTCTATCATAATCCCTCATTTATCTGGACATAATAGAGCCAAAGGCATGTCCAGGTAGTGGCAACATCCAGATAATGAACACTATTCCCCTACCATACCCAGAACCTCCCTATACCCACCTCCAACCTATACCTAACCTATTTGTACAATACCTATGCTTAATATGTAAAGTATAGGGATGTGTTTATGAGCCTTGGGTTTCCCCCCCAACCCAACAGAGTCCTAATCCCACCCAAATGAGTCCAAAAAAAAAAGACAATGGAAATTCAATCTAAAAAGCCTAACAGCTGTAAAGAAGGCCAACCTAAGCTAAACACCTGTAAACAGAGGGAGTAGACTGAAGTACCAATCAAGCAGGGCAGTACTCCCAAGGTGGATGGAAAGCTGATGACAGGGAGAGCTGGAGCTCCCGTTTCACCAGCCCTCGGGACTAGTTCCTGACCATCCCTCTTTGCTGTACTTTTTCAGTGATTCAGCAACACAGAAAGTAGGCATGGACATTATATACTACACGTCCTATTCAAATTTTAAACCAAAGTGGCATCTAATAACCAAGCTTTGGAGTCCTGGGGGAGGGGGGACCATAAATGCCCCCTAACATCCGCCCAGCTCCCAGTGACGACTCAACGAGTTGCCTGGAACCACTGTCTGATTCACTTCTTCATTTCTGCAACATTTATGGCTATTCCTCAAACATTCTCTCTGTTGGGCACTACCTCTCCTCCCCTAAACCTCACCTTCTCCTCTTAACTGAGACTCAGTTGTCTGAAGCAACTGATAGCAAACCCTTCTCTGTATCCTACTTTCTCTATACTGTACTCATTTCAATGCCAAAGGTGGCTGTACACAACAACTTATCTTGCTCTCGTGTTCCTGAACATGATTCTTCTGAATTCGCTACTCTCTGGCTTTGGCTTTCATGTCATTCTCTGACTAAATATATCTGTGCTGTTTACTTATCCCCTAATTTTACTGACTATCAAAAATTCACCGAATATCTTACTTCTACGATGGAACACATCCTATCCATTTCTCCTTTCTCTGAGATCTCCATTCTAGGAGATTTCGGTGTTCATCACCACCTTTGTCTCTCCTCTCCTTTCACTAATCCACCTGCTGAAGAAGCCTGCATCTTTTCTGTCCTTAATGACCTACTGCAGCTTGTACAGCACCATAACCTTATCCCTGACCGCCTTGGAAAGAGTTCTAACATTCCTGATCTCTTCCGTACAACTAAACCTTCTCCTTATGCTGTTAATCTTTCCTCTCCATTGGGCTCCTCCGATCACAGCTTTATTATCTTAACCTGTCTCATCGTTCCACTACGGCTTGTGGACCATCCAAAGAAACGTCGGTTGTGGCAGTTTGGAGCTGCCGATTGGGAGGTCCTCAGGCGGTACTTCCCTGGAATGATTATTGCTTCCATGGCCAGGAACCATCTAAGTGTGCCTTCCGCATTATGGAGGTTATTCTCTCAGGTATGGAAGCATACATTCCTTTCTCATATCCTTTGACTAACACAAAAAAGCCTTGGCTTCATCACGCTTGTTCTAATGCTGTCCGCAACAAGAAGAGGGTCTATAAAAGGTACCAGAGCTAACCCACCCCTGAATCACATCTTGTTTATGGTTCTGCCCGAAATCGTGCTAAGTCTGTTCTTCGCTCTGCTAAAAATAATTTCATCCATACTAAATGCTCTCAACTCTCCAACTTGAATTCTTCCTACTCCAGGCACTTTGCCAAAAACCTTTCTAACAACTTTACCTCATAATCCTTCCCTCCTCTGATGGCTCTGAAGCTGTTTCTTCTACTGATAAAGCAGATTGTGGTAGGTGGGGGCGCTCACCATCCACTCACTCGATGTAGTGCTGCTCTCGGGTGTCTGTCCTTTCCTCTCCATCCTTCTTTCCTTCCATTCTCTTCTGTCTTTCTTTCCTTCATTCTTTCCTTGTCCTTCTGCCTACGGGTGACTTTACACTCCCTCTTCTGTCTTTCTTTCCTTCATTTTTTTCACTTCCTTCAGCCTGTGGGTGACTCTACACTGAGTGACAAGCCAAATGGTTTCCTGTGCACCAGGAAACCATTTACTACACTGGATGATAACCATATAATCAAAGTTTGGCGCCTGGTGGTTTAGTGGGTAATTATTGTGCTCCAATCGGATTGAGCTAGTGAAGGTTTATATCCAAGGAGTGGTTGGGGTTTATTGCTCATGTAATGCCACTCAGGGATGAGTGAGGCTGGTCACTCTCATCTTAAATGTCAGGAGCAACTGCCTAGCCCTGGGCTCCTACGCTCCTCATGGGGCAATGTAGGATTGGATGATGGATGGATGGATAAAGCAGATCTCTTCGCTCAGCCTTTCTCCTCCAATTCTACCTTAGATGATTCTAGTGCTGTTCCTCCATCACTTCCCCCCTCTGACTTCCTCATGGCTGACATCAAATTTCTTCAGCTGATGTATTTTCTGCCATCACTGGCCTTAATACTAACAAGGCATATCCTGATGGAGTCCCTCCTGTTGTCCTCAAGAACTGTGCTTCAGTAATTACACCCTGCCTAGGTAAACTCTTTCTCTTTTGTCTGTCAACTTGTACCTTTCCTTCTTGCTGGAAATTTGCTCTCATTCAGCCAGTCCCAAAGAAGGGTGACCATTCCTAATCCTCTAACTATCATCCAACTGCTTTAACATCCTGTGTCTCAAAAGTTTTCAATTCTTAACAGAAAATTTTTAAAGTATCTTTCCTATCACAACCTTCTTTCTGATTGTCAGTATGGGTTCCGTCAGGGACGCTCCACTGGTGATCTTCTCACCAACCTTTCGGACTCCTGGTCATCCTCCTTTCGGGACTTTGGCGAAAGCTTTGCCATTGCACTTGACATCTCAAAAGCTTTCGATCAAGTCTGGCATAACTCTTTCATTTCCAAACTGCCCTCTTTACGGTTTCTATCCTTCTATCTGTGCCTTCATCTATAGCTTCCTTTCTGGTCATTCTACAGCTGCTGTTGTGGATGGCCATCATTCTTCTCCTAGACTGATCAACAGTGGTGTTCCTCAGGGCTCTGTCCTATCTCCTACTCTTTTCTTTTTATGCATCAATGACCTTCTAAACTGTACAGCTAACCATATCCGTTTGCACGCTGATGACCCCACCCTTCACCTTTCCATTCGGTTCCTGCAACATCCATCTCAGCAGTTACGTCAACAAACAAGGGATGAGGCTATGCCACACGTAATGTCTGACTTGGCTCGGATCTCTGACTGGGGTAAAAATAATATTGTTGTTTATAATGCATCAAAGACTCAGTTTTAACACCTATCAACCCAACACAATCTTCCACAGGAGTATCCACTAATGTTTAATGATATCCAGCTCAATCCTGTATCATCCTTGAACATGCTTGGGATCTCATTTACTCGGGACTTATCTTGGAAAAATCATATTGCATCTCTTGTAAAATCTGCTTCCAAGAGACTGGATGTGCTAAGCCGACTCTGTACCTTCTTTACCCCTGCACAGTTGTTGACTTATACATGGGTTTTATTCGTCCCTGTGTAGAGTATAACTCTCATGTGTGGGGAGGCTCCCCACATACAGTTCTTCTCAATAGGGTGGAGTCAAAGGCTTTTCGTCTCATTAACTCTCCTCCTTTTATTGGCTCCCTTCAACCTTTGTCTCTTCCCCTCACTGTTGCATCTTTATCTCTTTTCTATCGCTACTTCAATGGTCACTGCTCCTCTGAACTGTCTGCTTGCATCCCTCCACCTCTATGACAGTGCATAGCACCCGTCTAGCAACAAACTCTCATCCCTTTTCTGCCCAACTCTCTAATGCAAGAGTTAACCATTACTCCCAGTCCTTCATTTATGCAGCAAGTCAACTCTGGAACTGTCTCCCTCTGTCAAGATTTCCTACTTCCTATGATCTCCAGTCTTTCCAACGCAGTGTGTTCAGGCATCTCGAAATGAACGGATCTTGAATGTGGCTCTCTTTTGTATCGTTTTTGTTTCTTTCTTGGGAGGAACGGTTTGCGGGTTCCTGGCCTTTGGTTCCTTCATTCATGATTAAAAAAAAAAAAAAAAAAAAAAAAAAAAAAAAAGTAAATGGTTTCCTGGTGTACAGGAAACCATGTGGCTTGTCACTCAGTGTAGAATCACCCACAGGCAGAAGGAAGAGGAAAGAATGAAGGAAAGAAAGACAAAAAAGAGAGTGTAAAGTCACATGCAGGAAGAAGAACGAGGAAAGAATGAAAGAAAGACAGAAGAGGATGGAAGGAAAGAAAGATGGAGGAGAGGAAAGGGCAGACACCCAAGAGCACCACTACATCGAGTGAGTGGATGGTGAGCGTCCCCACCTACCACCTAAATGGGACGATAAATGTTAGAAATCTGATATGGAAGATATTCGAAGCTTAAATATTTACAGTACAGAGAATGGAGGAAAGTAAAGTACTAGGACAAGATGAAAACATATAAGACAACACACCAGAATCAATTATATTGTTTAAATTTCAAACAAACTCCTTGAACCTAAATGACAAGAACTGACACACCAAGAAACTATCTATCTATTGCCAGATGCCATAATCCCGTAAGGGGTGGCCATTTGACACTGAGTTATTTGTTTTACGGGGAGAGACACTAACCCTCCACCAACCCAATTGTTGACACGCAGGGAGCACGTATGGTTTGGTTATATGGTTACCACCCAGCATTGTAAATGGTTTCTTGGCTTACAGGAAACCATTTGGCTTGTCACTCAATGTAAAGCCACCTGTAAAGGAAAGAAAAACAATAAGAAGCGACAGGAAAGATGAAACAGGAAGGGTGGAGGGCAGGCACAGAAAAAGAATGATAAAGGCTAAGGAAGAAGTAAGCAGCACTACATCAAGTGAGTGGATGATGGTAGCCACCACCTACCACTACCAAGATGCCCATATTGTGATACTGATCCAGAGAACCTAGAACACTCCATCTGAACTGTGTAAACTGTAATGTATACTCAAAAGAGAACACTTCTAAGACAATTACAGCAACAATACAAAGAAAATGAACAAGAAATAATTGACAAAATTTTATTCAGCAGGGAAAATATTCGAGTTAAAGAAAACTCTTCATAACTTTTGGAACATAAGATATAAATACACATGGGTAAATAACTGAAAAAAGCTGAAAACATATCCTAAAAGAAAAAGAAAGTATTTATAGACACACTGTATATACAAACTGCCAATGATGATGCGCAGTTGTAAAGGTTATGCTTCTGGCATCACAATGCATCGCAATCTAAATTAGGGCCAAAACATCCAACTGTTAGCCTAAGCAGCATCACTTACCAATCCTTGACTGTCACAGTTGTTGACACTAATCACGTGTGTAGCGTTGGAGGCCCTGAAATGGCAAAGTGTGAGCTGCAGTGGGACAATTTCGCCATCCACGACAACTCCTGCAGCCACATGAGGTGCCACCAGTCCTTCTGCTGCGCCCAACACTGCATCCACATTCATGTCGGCTGATCTGTGCAGTAAAAACCCACTCATGTTGTAGGTTTAATGCTGACATTCTTTCTTTTTACCTCTCAACAATCTGCCAGTCTAACCACCATTTGTTTCCCCCCAAGAAAATCTCTACCTACAGTCAGACACCATAATCCCATAAGCCTTATGAGATTATGAAGTCTAGCTACAAAGGTGGCCATATGACTTAAGAGTCAGTTGTTTAACAAGGAGGGCCACTAATCCTTCGCCAGACCACTTGCTGACACATAGGGAACAAGCATGGGTTGGTTATATGGCTACTGCCCAGCGGTGTAAATGGTTTACCAGCTTATAGGAAACCATTAGACTTGTCATTCAATGTAAAGTTACTTGAAAAGGAAAGAAGTGTAATAAAAAAAAAAACAATAAAATGTTAAAGGGTACACTGTAGTTTTCAACCTGTTGGAATAAAACATAATCATCATGGATGCCAATTACTATATTATACCAAGAATTAATATTTCGGAGGTATGGTATATCAAGCGCTAACATTTAAAGCATATAAGAATGAGACTGAAGGCACTGACAACACAAAATCTTGACTGAAACTGGACTAATGAGTTTCAAAGTACTTCTGGTATTAATATTTATTGGCAGTGTGAGGTTAATAATGTAAACATACATTAAACACTTTACATTCATCATGAGGCTCACCATCTCACGTGTCCTGCTAGTTTGGCTGACATCAACAGTGAGGAAGCTGCTAAAAAAAACTGACACTTGGGATGTCAACACTGTCACTCTTATCTTTCATGTCGGAACAGCTTTACTCAGGGCCGGATCCAGCACTTTGAAAAAGAAGGGGGGGGGGGGATGCCTGGCAGAATTACTCTTTACTGCACTTAAGGGGAAAAAATTAAAATGTTTATTCATTTTACTTGTTTTAATCACTGGAGAACAATAATAAAGGCATGTGCAATACGATATTCATTGCATTTATGTTGGAAAATAACACTGTTCTTTTATTGTAGTGATCATCGGTCTGCCAAAAATAAAGAGGGGCTCCCCCCAAATCAGTGCCTGTTTACTTTTATACTCATGCTCAGGCCAGACAATTGTATTCAAATGAAATGAGTTATGGGAGCCTCAGTGTCCACCAAGGCAACCAGACCTGACACACCACAAACTGACAAAGTAACACCATCGCCCTCATCGTCACACCATCAATTACACATTTTATCCGTATTCCCTTCACCAGTCATCATCAATAGCATCATTAATATAATCTTGGCCCTATTTCTGTCATTGTCACTCATAATCTCTGACATCTTAGCCCCATTACCATTATTAAGGGGAAAAGGGTGGAAAAAACAGAAGAGAACTATCATAGTGTACTACCAAGGGGAAAACAGGCAACATCTTTCACTCACCAAGTCCTTCAAAAGCAGATGTCTCATCAATTTAAATCTTTAACATAAACTAAAAGAAGCCAATTACATGCTACAAAAATAAATAAATAAATAACTCATCTAGCAGTAGCTAGAAGATCTTTCTGTCGTGATCCACTATAGGTTGCTGTTTCTTGTCCAGTTATTGCCCACTTTAATATCCTTGGTTTTTTATTGCTAGTTTGTGTCAATACTTCACTGCTCATGTAGTCATCTGTTTTGGGAGTTTTGGGAGGACATCCTTGCCCCTTTCTAAACTCATTACTATATTAAGAGTAAGAGCGTGTTTTTCATTGGAGATATTAAAAGTAGGGCATGTCAAGGTGGATGGAGTAGTTGGTGAGTTGGGGTGTGCCTGCAGAAGTGGAAGAAAGTGGCCGTGCTCTAGCGGACATTTGTGCAAGGAGGGGGTTGGTGATTGCCAATACCCTCTTTAGGCATAAAATGATCCACAGGTATACATAGCGAGTTATGAAATAGGTGGGTGGAGAACTGAATGAATGAAAGGCAATGACTGACTATGTGTGTGTTGATGACAATGAGAAGGCATGTAATGGATGCAAGAGCATACACAAGTAGGGGAAGTGGACATTCTGACCACCACTTGGTGGTGGTGAAAGTCAAGGCTTAAGAGCAATGAAGGTACAGAAGGAGGAAAGGACAGGAGGAAGTGGTCCAGACAAGAAGAGTAGAAAGGTTGCATGAGGATGGAAAAAAGGCAGGATATATGTGAGAAGTTGAGGAGCGACTGGATAAATATGATTTGGAGCAGATGGGCAATGGTGGAATGTGCATGCAAGATATCCACAGAAGAAATCTGTGCAGCATGTAAGGTGGTGTGTGGGGTGATGAGAAGACAAAAGGGGGTGCAAGGAACAGCATGGTGGAATGGAGAGGGGAGACAAGCTGTGGTGCATTAGAAGGAAGCATATGGTGAGTGAATGGGGAGCAGAGGCATGGAGGAAGCTGAGAGATGAAAGAGACAGTTATATGTAGAGAGGATGAGTGTTGAAAAGATTAGTAAAAGAAAGTGAGAATGGAGTGGATGAGGAATTTGGAAGGAAACTGAGACCTAAAGTGGAGGGAACATAAGACTATGTTCTGGATGGAGGTAAAGAGATTTAAACAGGGTGATAAAGAAATTAGTGGGGGAGTGAAAGATAAAAATGGTAGATTGATTGTGGAGAAGGGTGAAAAAATGAGCAGATGGGGTGAACATTTTAGAGAACTGTTAAACATAGAGAACAGAGGTAATGTGAGTATAAATTACTGGGGAATGGCTGGGAGAAGATAGGAGATGAGAAAGGAGGAGGAGATTTGTAGGATGGAAGTACAGTAGTGGAAGTGGTGAAAAAAATCAAAATGGGGAAAGCCCCAGGAACTGATGGAGTGTGGTAAAATGATGAAGCATGGAGGAGAGATAGCAGCAGAATGGATATGGAAGATGTGCAGATTAGCCTGGGAGGAAGATAGGGTCCCGGAGGATTTGAAGTCAGGTATAATTATTCCCCTGTACAAAGGAAAGGTGAAAAAAAAAAAAATTGTGTGGTAACCATAGGGGCATTTGTCCTCTAGTGTAACAGGAAAAGTATATGGTAGAATACTTAATGACAGAGTTAGGGAAATAACAGAGGAATTAGCTGGAGAAGAACAGGGAGGTTTTATGATGGGAAGAGGTTGTGTGGTTCAGATACTCATCCTCAGGTCGTAAGTGGAAAATTTTCTAAAGAAGAAAGAACTTGTATGCAACCTTCATGGATTTGGAGAAAGCATATGACAGAGTGGATAAACATGTAATGATGAAAATATTATGAATAATTATGGAGTAAATGGGAAGTTGCTGAATGCTGTGTGGAGTACAGGTATGTATGAGGTGCTATGGTTGCAGCAAATGTGGATAGTGAAATGAGTAAATTTTTCTATCTAAATGTTGGACTAAATCAGGGAAGTATCAGGTTTTCATGGTTGTTCAATCTGTATATGGATGGGGTTATAAAAGAGATACAAGGTAAGGCAGTGGGTGTTGGAGTGGCACTAATGAAAGGAAGGGCAGCATTTGGAAAATTCCTGTACTGTTGTTTGCAGATGATACTGTACTGTTAAGTGAAGAAGATGGGGAGCTGCATGGCTTGGTGAATGAATTTGGGAGAGTGTGTAAAAAATGGAATCTAAAGGTGAATGTAGGGAAGAGTAAAGGTATGGTCTTCGAGAGAAATGAAGCAAGCGAATGTACAATGAGGCTGGATGAGAAAGAAATGAATATGTGAGTGCATTTAAGTACTTGGGTTGTGTGATGAGTAAGGATGGAAGTATAGAGGATGAAGTGCGTGAAAGTGTACAGCATGGAAATAAAAAGTCTCTACATGATAGTACTGTTCTAACACATGGAAGCGAAGCTTGGACCTTGCTGGAAGGACACAAGTCAAATTTGACAGCAGTAGTTATGAGTCATTTGATAGAAGCATGTGGAATTACATGGAGATACAGACTGTTAAATGAGGAAGTGAAGGAGTGTCGTGGTGTGGATGTGATAGAAGGCGTTCGGAGAAATACACTGAAGTGATTTGGACATGTGGAGAGGATGGAGAGCGCAAGACTAAAGAGGAGAGTGTATGTGAGTGAGATGGAAGGAAGGGGAGAGAGGAGAAGGCCGAAGATGATTATGGAGGGATGGAGTGGAGAGGTATATGAGAGAGAGGGGTGTGTACGCTGGGAGGAGGGGGTGCAGTGAAATGGTGTGGGACAGGGTGACATGGAGGCAATTTGTTTGTGGCCACCCCTTAGGGGATTGAGGCGTCTGGCAATAGATCAGGCCGGTAACCTCAGGTATGATTGTGGTATGGACCTAGAAGTAATTATTTCACTTATCCGTTTACAACCAATATGTATTGGTCCAATACTGATCCTCTATGGTCTAATGATATTTTAGAAGCTAATCTGACCAAAGATGGATAAACTTGTTTCAGGTAACCGTGTACCAAAAGTTCCAACTAACAATCTGAACATACTGGTCATTAATCGGGTTATTTTTTATACCTCAGCCAATTTGTTGTAAATAACACAACCTTTCACACAGAAGCTAATGCTCTTACTTTATAGCTGAAGATTCAAATAAACAAAGTTAGGTCAACAACTAAATGTGGCCACTTCGCTATCTGTTAAGCCACGGTGTAGCCGTCAAAAAACAAAAAATAAATAAATAAAATAAATAAATAAATAAATCATCATCACCATAATCACCCGGACCTCCTTTCCCACCCAAGGGCAGGGTGAGGAGAAGCATTGTCCAGACAGCCCAAAATTGCCCAATCCAATGGGCCATGCTTCCATTCACTCGTCATTCAAGCCCACGGAATCCAGGCTCTATCGGATACGCCAAAAACATTCACCACATTCTGTAGCTTCATATAAACGTATCCGATTGAGTCAATCCAGACATTGCCATATTAAAACGGTGTGCCGAAACCCCTGATCATGCACTTCTTCTCACAACCTTCATCCAGCCAGCTCGATCCCTTGTCAGTTCCCTAGCCTGACCGACTTCCAAACCTCTCTTCCTCACACACTCGTCCACCATATCTCTTCACCTTCTCCTTGGCCTACCTCACCTCCTCTCTCCTTCAAACTCGCTTAAATATACCTTTTTCACCTCTCTATTGTTATCTAATCTCTCCACATGCTCATACCATCTCAGTGCACTCCCTTCGATTCTGGTGTCCACCGACTTCCTCACCTTCACAACTTTCACGAATCACATTATTTTGTATCCTATCCACCCTCTGTACTCCACATACATTCCTCAGCAGTCCCATCTCCACTGCTCTTACTCTTGACTTTTCATTTACATGTCACACCATAGTCACACATCCATATGTTAAAGTTAGCACTAACACTTCCTCACATAAGCCTCGTGCAGCTGCAACACTCAAGCCTCAGTTTCTTATCAAGGCCTTCATTGCACCAGCTACTTTTCTTCCATGTGTCACTCTACTTTTAACTTCTTTTGCACATTTTCCTCTAAATTCTATCACTGCACCCAGGTATTTGAACTCTCTCACCAATTCCAGTCTCTCTCCATTCACTGTAACATCACACTGGGAGTCACTTTCTCTCTCAATAACCATCACTTTACTCTTTTCTACATTTACTCTCATGGCACGATGCTCACAGACATCAGCAAAACTCTGCACTTGCCTAGCAAGTTCTTGTCCGGTACTTGCAAGCAGTACTGCTTCATCAGCATACAACAAATTTGAGATATTCCATCCATCACCATTTATTACCAACACCATCCCTCTCTCTATTACTCATGTTTTTACTTCTCTCATCACCCCATCCATATACTGTATATATTGAACAACCATGAGGACATCACACAACCTTGTCGCATGTCCACACCGATCGTGAACCATTCACTCAGATGCCCATTAACCCTTGCACATGCTTTGCTACCATCATAAAAACTCTTGACGGCACCTAGCAGCGTACCATCTACACCGTACATGCGCAAAATTTTCCACAATCCCTCTCTGCCTACTTTGTTGTATGCTTTTTCCAGGTCCATGAATGCCATAAACACCTTATGGTCCTTCTCACAAAATGCACAATGATAAGAACCTCACTTATCTAGACTAAGTACAGGACTGGAGATTGCATACCTTTGCCATGGCAGCACACTTGATTAGCTAAACATTATTAGGGAGAATGCAGCCATTCCGGTTTACAATTCGCATTATCACAAGTTTAAAAGCCGGGTTTCATTGTCCAAATACTGAAGGAGACTGATTTCAAAAGTCTATGCAAGTGTGGATAAACTGTAATGAAATGAAGAAAGTAATTACCAAATTTCACTTAAACCAGTTTGTAGCAATGAAAACTGAAATTATTCTGATGTCACTGAGCAGTGAATCACCCTTTATAAGATTATTATAGTGCCAATAACATGATACTACATACTGAGACAATATTAATAAGCTAGAATCTGGGCATACAATACTACTGTTCTCAGGTAATTGTTCAGCAATGCCCACCGAGGCAGTAAGTTACAGACCATGATGCCAATGTCTGCTGGAGATGTTTCGTTTTTCGTTTTTAAAGGCTCCAACATGCTTGCATGCGTCGGCCTTGGTCACCTAATGGCAGCTCTCCATGCTGCATGATCCATTACAGCCTCCCTGTTCAGTCCTTTAACCCTGAGGTCACACTTAATGACCTCGTCCCATGTCTTTCTCGGTCTACCCCTCGTAACCCAACCCCTAATATTAAGACTTCTCACCTTCCTCACCCAGTTATCATCCCCCATCCTCTCCACATGTCCAAACCATCTCAATCTACCTCTCCTCATCATAACACCAATACACTCCAGTCCCATCCTATCTCTCAACTCTTCCATCGTGAACCCAGCCCCCCCAGACCTTGGACGCAGGGACGCACTACACATCCACCTAATCATTGTCATTTCTGTATGTCTGAGCTGGTGAATATCCTCTGTCAAAGGCCTTTTCCATATCAACAACAACAAAATAAAAATAAAGATCCCTTCTCCTGCCAATATAATTTTCCTGAAGCTGTCGAACAATGAATATAGCATCAGTGGTCCCCCTACCTGGCATAAACCCAAACTGCATCTCATCAATATTCACTCTTTCTCTAATCATACCTTCTAAAACTCTCTCCATTACCTTCATTATCTGATCTAAAAGCTTTATACCTCTATAATTTCCTCTTTCCAGGGCATCACCCTTCCCTTAATACACATTTACAATTACATTCTTCAGCCAATCATCTGGGAAAACACACTCATAAATACAGTAATCCTATTTATCAGGTCAGTGACTAACTTCATCCCTATATTGCCTGAGGCCTTCAACATTTCGGCAGTCAACCCAGACACACCTGCTGCCTTCCCCACCTTCATCCTGCCTATTGCCTCACTCACAGTAGCAGCATCAATCAAAGGCCAAGGACCAGACACTGGATCTGCTGGCTCCAAACCTTCCCTGTCCCAGTCAAACTCCTCATTCAACAATCGGTTATAATGTTCTTTCCATGCATCTATAATATCCTCACTGTTCACCACTACCCTTCCTTCATCATTCTTCACACACTGCTCACCTATAATATCCCGATTATCCCTCTTCACCTGACCTGCCACCCTAAATATCATATTTTTCCTTTCCCCATGATTTAGGTTATCAAGTAAAAGTCTCTGTGACTCAGACTTTGCCCTGTATACCTCTCTTCTAGCCCTATGCTTGGCAGCCAAATATTCCTCTTTGCTACCACCCTTCTTCCATTCCCGGAAAACCCTTCTTTTCTCCTTAACTGCAGCTTCTACACTCTCATCCCACCACCAAGTTACTTTATGTCTTGGTGGTCCTTTTGTCCAACCGCATGTTACATCAGTAACTCTCAAGAGATTGTTCTTGAGGTTTCTGCACTGTTCAATAACGCCTCTGTCTACAGCTCCCTGTTCAGCCACCACTCTCCTCAACTCACTATAGAAGGCATCCCTTACTACTTGGTTTTTCAGCTTCCATATTTTCCTCCTAGGTACATAAGTCCTCTTTTTCATCGCTCATTCTTTAAGCACCATATCACAAATCAGTAGTTTGTGCTGCTGCACACACTCCTCACTTCCTATAACTTTAACATCCCTCACAAACCTCCTATCGGCCCTCCTAACCAGAAAATAATGTATCTGACTGCTATTTCCCCCAGACTCATACGTAATTAACCTACTGTCTCTTTTCCTAAAATATGTGTTCCACACAATCATTTCCGTTGCCTCCCCAAACTCGAGTATCCTTTCCCCTTCTGCATTCCTTATACCATACGCACATCCCCCATGCACTCCTTCATAACCTTGTGCTCCTTCACCTACATGACCATTTAAGTCCCCTCCCAAAACCACTACAGGGTATCTCATCATCCTACATACCACCCACTACATGTATTAAATCATCCCAAAATCTATATTTCTCTGCTTCATCCAATCCTGCCTGTGGAGCATATACCGATATAATCGCAGCTATCCTTCTACTGAACAGAATTTTCACTATCAATATCTTATCACTTACTCTCATAACATTCATAACATATTCCACCCATTTCTCCGCAATCATCACGCCAACACCTCCATATCAGTCTGTCCCCCCTTGCCAAAACAACTTATAGCAACAGTCCTTCCCAACAATCTTTCTGGCTGATCCAAGCCTGTACCAGAATTCCTGCAAACACGCCAAATCCACCCACCTCCTACTGAATGCCTCAACGACTTCCCCCGCTCTCCCCCTCAAACTTCCCACATTCCATGAACCTACCCTCATCCCCCTGGGTGATTTACTGTCCTCAGGCTTGCTCTGAAACTTTTTCTTGTGTTTTGTCATATTCATTATTAATAAAGGGGGATAGACATACCACAGGCCCCACTCACTGCACAGTCCCAGGTCCAGACAATGGATCAGGGACCCCTAGCCCACCAGCTTACCAGTGGTTGTGGTAGTGGCCTCGGGGCACCCTGCCAGGACAGCTGCAGGGACACCCTCCAAGTGCGCCTTGGCACTGCAACTATCTCACCATTATACACCCACTGATAGGGCAGCCTCCTGGGGCGCTACTCCCAGGTTCGGGCCCCTCTCTATTGGGCGGAAGTGGCAGCCTGGGAACCGCAATGCCCTGTACCCTCTAGCACAGGCCTGAACCCCATCTCGCCCTGGACCCACGATCTATACAGGTGGAACCCCTGTCACGCCTCCCCCCAGAAGTCCGCCACTAGGTAGCGGGGGCAAAGTTTTCTGGCCGCATGCCCTTGCTGGCGCCAACCCCTGTAACGTAGTGGGATACGTTGTGTGAAATGTAAAGTGCATGTGGGGTAGTGCATAGGATAGTTAGAGGAAATGTTTGGGAGAGTATGCTAGTCTAATCTCCATGTTACTGTCACACTGAAAAGGTCAGCAAAGAGGGATGGTTAGATAGCTAGTGAAACAGGAGCTCCAGCTCTCCATATCACCAGCATTCCCATTCCCCTCGGAAGTACCACCCTGTTCGGCCCGTGCTACGGTCAAACAAATGGTTAGAGCATTTCCCCAGTGTATTATCCTACATTGCATATCCTTCACATCAGTTTCATTCTTCATCACTCTTTTCAACTTAGGAAAGTATCCCCAACCCTGTACTCACCTTATAACAAGTGAAGCGTGATTCGGGGGATGAGGGGGGCTTGAGAGTGGAGTTAGGGAAGGACGCACCAAGTGGAAGGTCAAGGGGTCAACAGTATCACCAAAGAAGTGATATTTCTCAGCCAGTGTCATCTCTTGCAGAAGGGTCTGTATCAGTTGGAAAAGTCATTGTTAAAGAAACTGAAGGGCTACATTACAAAAAACAAAAAAGTTGAGAAGGATGATGGTGAACCTCAACACCGTAAGAAAGCTCCTCAAAAACCAAATAAAATTGACTGATGGTAGTGTGAAAGGAATAAAATAGTTCAGTGTATTATTTTACCATATCTGAAGGAGTAACTTGAGGTGGAGACATGATTCTGGGGGCTCGAATCATATGGTGAGTACATGAGTATGGCCCTTTTAACTGCACAAAACTTTTGTTAGTTCTCACTCTATCAACCTTAGTTTTTCTTAATTTCTGGATCCTACCTCACCCTGCCCATAAGTAGTGGCGTGGCCAAGTCTCCATGAATGCGGAGTCAAGGTGGGACCAAGTCATATCCTTGTGGGCAGGGGGATATTAGGTCCACTGTGTAAAGGTGTTAATCCAAAATTTCAAAAGGAGGGGTAAGGCAGGGGAAGGGTCTGATTAGGGGGGAGGGGGAAGGAGGGGCTGGTCTCCCTAGGCCCCACATAGCTACGCCATTGTTCTTACATGGGAAAATAAATGTTGATGATGATGATAATACCATCAGTATGCTCCCTCCCTCCCTCCCTCTCTCTCAAAGAAGGAGGAATGAACCAATGGTTAAAAGAACACAGAGTTGTACTCTACAACAATTAAAAAAAAATCAAAATTCATTCAGTTCGAGATGTCTGGACACATTACACTTAAAAGATGGAGGGTTACAGGCAAAGGGAAATACAGATTGAGGAAGACAATCTCATAGTTGACCTGCTATATACAATACCCTCACGTCCAGTACGCGTTTGTCCAGTACTATTCTCGTCCAGTACAGTGGGCGAAAAAATAAAATAATTCATTACTGTGATACGGATTTGTTGGCCTAGTACGGATCAGCCGCGCAAAGTGGACCAAATCCGAGGAGTTCTTCTCTAGTACTATTATCCACCCGGGTGTGGGAAGATGGCAAACACCAAGGAACGTTTCCTTAATACTGCTGTGCCAGTCCAGTACGTCTTCCTCGTGACTCGTGACCAGTGCCAGTCACATTGCAGTATTGCACTTCCCCCTGATGACGAAGATGACGATGTGCCAGTGTGTGACTATGAGGGATTTATGATGGAGGTTGAGGCAGAGAGGCCTCCTCAGGATCCTGAAGGCCCTCCTTCAGGGGGTCAGATGTACCTCCTACAGCCTTGGAAACCCCTCCCCCTTCCCCCACAAGCCCATCACCACTCACCTTAAAGGTTGGTAAAATCTTAGTTGTGTCAAAATGTAGTTAAGTTGAATTTTGGGTGGACGTTTTCAAGGCTTGTCTGACATTATTCATTTTTCCCATAAGGTCTGTTGTTTGTCCAGTATGGAATTAGTCCAGTACGGTAGTGCTGTCTGACAAAAATACCGTACTCGATGCGAGGATACTGTACATGAATGACTGGAAGTACTGGAGAACTTTTGCATTACATAAAAGGACAGAAAAGGGGTGAGTGTGCACCCAAACAGGTGCAATACACCTACTGTAACAGAGATGAATTGCAGACAGTAGAGAAGAGCACTGGCATAACAACTGTTATGCTAGGTGTTTTTAGGTCGGCTCCCTGTCCTAACAACACCTAAGGTATAGCTGGGTTCCCTTTCTAGACTAGAGATTAGACAGTGTGAGAGGAACAGGGAATAAAAACACAGGGCAACAACCTTACATGTATATTACCAAATTCTGGATACAGGAAGCTAGACAATTCACAAGACTCTGTACAAAGGCAAGAACTGGAATTGGCAGGTATGTATAAGCTACAGGTATCACGCAGGATACCGACAGTCTCGGGAATATTTGGACAGACATTGCACTTAAGGGAAGCTGGGACTACACTCTGTTCTAGGGCTCCTTGTACTTTTATGATAATTATATACCTGTCCCGCATTACACTAAATGAAATAGGGAGATGGAACACTGCTCATGTCTCTTGTCACATTTAGTAGAGTTTGGATAAGCAGACACTGTCACTGTATTCTACACTCGGATAGTCACTTTCACTTTCACCTCACAGGCAGGGAAGTCACAGTCACTATGGGGATGTGGGGCAAGGGGGTGGGCCAACAAAGGAGGGGAGGGGTGGCAGCTCACACGTGGTGGCCCAGTGTCAGCTGTGCCCCCTTAGGTGTCCTCTCATTGAGGGGCCACGGGACTACTCGTGGGGAAGTCGTCCTCCGCATCGGGCTGTAGTCAAGCGTGGTGAAGGGCCCCGCACTGGAGGGGCTTGGAACTGGGATTTAGCCTTTGGGACTGGGACCAAAAACCCTCTGAAGGCGCTCCTGCAGGCATCTGGTGTGGGAAGGGCGTTCACTCCTTTTCTGGACTGGAGAGGTCGCGCCCCAGGGTACTAGGGGCAGCGTGGAGAGCCTTTCTACTGCAGTCTCACTCCCGCTGCTTTGCCGACAGGGTAGGGCTGTGGCATAGCTGGCGGCAGAAGTCCGACAGGTACTGGTCTCCCTCTGGCGCCGGCTGGATGGAGTGCAACCTCTGGGTCAAGATGGGTCCTCTCCACCAGTCCTTGATGGGAAGGTTCTCCTCCTGAGGGCTGCCTCAGTCTGGGGAGATAAGGGTGGGACTTGCTCTGCCACCGGTGGGGGGGCTCGAGCAGGGGTCTCCCTCAGGTTGTGAAGTCACTGGGGGCGAGAGGCTTTTAAGACGCCCCTCCCTGGCGTGGCTACCGGCTGTCGCCGAGGTCCCTTGGGCAATGGGAAGAGGGTGGCTACAGGCCGTTCCTTTCCTGTACGTGCGGCCATTGGCCGTCACTGGGGTCCAACTTCCTGATGGGACCGCAGACGAAGTGCAGGTACCGGTTATCATCTGCCTACGGGTGCGGTTACCGGCCGTCGCCGAAGTTCCATATGAGGGGTGATGTGTAGGCGCAAGGCAGCTACAGGCCGTCCCTTGTCTACTGGTGTGGCTGCCGGCCGTCACCAGTGTCATGACCCTCGAGGGAACCGCAGAAGGAGATAGGGCGTACCGTTCTCTCCCCACGTGCGACGACAGGCCGTCACGGGTTCTGCAGGGGGGGTGGGCAGCACTATGAGTGGCTGCTGGCCGTCTCTCAAAGGTGCGGCTACCGGCAGTCATGGTTGCATGGCTACAGGCTGTTGCTTTTACTTTGTGGCTACCGACCATCACTGGGGTGCTGCCTGAAGCTATTTTTCTAGCACCATCCCGATCCTGTTGAAGGCTGAGTCGGTGGAAGGGTAATGCACCCGGACTGAGATGTTCGCGCTGGGTGCATTCCGGAGAATAGGGGCGCGTGGCTATATGGGACATACGTCCATATCACATGGACATTGCACGCACCCTGCTTACCCCTCCGTTGTCACCTCCTGTGGGTGTTGTGATGCCCTCAGTTGTTACTAGTTCAACAATATATATATACATTTATATATACATACGTACATATATATATATATATATATATATATATATATATATATATATATATATATATATATATATATATATATATATATATATATATATATATATATATATATATATATATATATATATATATATATATATATATATATATATATATATATATATATATATATATATATATATACGTGTATGTATGTATATAATGTATCTATCTATCTATCTATCATATATATACATATATATATATGTATATATATATGTATATAAATATATATATATATATCAGATAATGAAGGTAATGGAGAGAGTTTTAGAAGGTATGATTAGAGAAAGAGTGAATATTGATGAGATGCAGTTTGGGTTTATGCCAGGTAGGGGGACCACTGATGCCATATTCATTGTTCGACAGCTTCAGGAAAAATATATTGGTAGGAGAAGGGATATTTATTTTGTTTTTGTTGATTTGGAAAAGGCCTTTGACAGAGTCCCTAGAGAGGTGGTGAAGTGGGCAATGAGAAAGCTTGGCTTGGAGGAGTGGCTGGTTAGGGTGGTTATGGCCATGTATATGGGTGCTCACACTCAGGTGAGAGTGAATGGAGATTTGAGTGATGAGTTTTCCGTGAATGTTGGCGTGCATCAGGGGTCAGTCTTGAGTCCCATATTGTTTATCATGGTACTTGAAGCCCTTTCACGTGACTTTAGAAACTGCCTCCAGTGGGAGTTGTTGTATGCTGATGATTTGGTGTTGATTGCAGAGAATGAAAGGGAGGCGGAGGAAAGGTTTAGGAAGTGGAGAGATGGTATGGGGCAAAAGGGTTTAAGGGTTAATGCAGATAAAACAAAAGTGACGATATCTAGGGTTGGTGGCGGTACTGTCAAAGATGAGGGAGAGTGGCCATGTGCAGTTTGCCACGAAGGCGTGGGAAGTAATTCCATCTTGTACGGTGTGTGTGATAAATGGGTGCATAAGAGATGTAGTGGTATCAGAGGTAGACTGCGAGATAATGCTGATTTTATGTGTACGGCGCGTCAGGGTGAGCAGGTGGAGATTGTCAGACGTGAAAGGATTGAACTTGGAGGTGAATCTCTTGAGTGTGTGGAAGAATTTTGTTATTTGGGAGACATGTTGTGTGCTGGAGGTGGGGCTGGAGCTAGCTCTGTGGCTAGGGTGAGAAGTGGTTGGAAGAAGTTCAGGGAGCTCTTGCCTCTCCTGACATTGAGAGGGCTCTCCCTATGTGCTAAGGGGTCTTTGTATGCAGCATGTGTTAGGAGTGTAATGCTGTATGGCAGTGAGACCTGGGCAGTGAGGGAGGAAGACATTAGCCGGCTCAGACGTACAGAAATGACAATAATTAGGTGGATGTGCAGTGCGTCCCTGCGTCCAAGGCCTGGAGGGGCTGGGTTTACAATGGAAGAGTTAAGAGGTAGGATGGGACTGGAGTGTATTGGTGTTGTGATGAGGAGAGGTAGATTGAGGTGGTTTGGACATGTGGAGAGGATGGGGGATGATAATCGGTTGAGGAAGGTGAGAAGTGTTAATATTGGGGGTGGGGTTATGAGGAGTAGACCGAGAAAGACATGGGACGAGGTCATTAAGTGTGACCTTAGGGTTAAGGAACTGAACAAGGATGCTGCGATGGATCGTGCAGCGTGGAGAGCCGCCATTAGGTGGCCAAGGCCGACACATGCAAGCATGTTGGAGCCTTTAAAAATGAAAACGAAACAAAACAATAGATATATATATATATATATATATATATATATATATATATAAATCGTCTCGTATTTTTTATCAAGGCTCCATCATGCTTGCATGCATCGGTCTTGGTCACCTATTGGCGGGTTTCCATGCTGCTCGATTCTGGCTGCTCCCCTGTCCAGTCCCTTATCCTTGAGGTCACATTCTATGACCTCGTCCATGGTCTTCTTCGGTCTGCGTCTAGCAACCCAATCCCTAACATTCACACTTATCACTTTCTACACCCAACTGTTATCCCCCATCCTTTCCACATGCCCAAACTATCTCAATCTACCCCTCCTCTCCTCAACAACAATACATCCCAGTCCTGTACTTCTTAACTCTTCAATCGTAAACCTAGCCCCCCAGGCCTCACATTTAAGGACGCTCTGCACTTACAACTATTCATTGCCATTTCTGTACGTTTGAACATGCGAATATCCTCTTCCCTTACTATGCTGCATTACAATCCTAACACACCGCACAGAAAGTAAAATGCGTGACTTACAACTTAGTGCCCCCGAGATGGAAACAGAAGAGGAATACCGTAGTGCCCCCGACAACGAGGCAAGTGATATACAGCCCAGTGTGCCCGGGAACGTACCAACACCCCCACACGGACCCCACGGAGTAGCCGCCACCAGTCGGAGCAATCCACAGCAACAACGACATGTCAGCCCGGGCCGTGCGCCCCTACGTCACGCAGCCGTCGCACCGTCGCCATCGTAGGAGAAAGACACTACCTTCAGGGAGTGGGATTGTTGAATCAGCTAGAGGTGGAGTTGTTCTCAGAACTCCAGATAGCGCCCCTCAGGAGACAGCCTACTGCCGCTCCCGCCCTCGCCAGACGGCCTACTGCCACTCCGAAGGTGCCCCTGTAGAGACGGCCTACTGCCGCTCCGAAGGTGCCCCTGTAGAGATGGCCTACTGCCGCTCCTCCCTCCTGCAGAAGGAGACAGCCTACTGCCGGTCCCACCCTCGCCAGACGGCCTACTGCCGCTCCGAAGGTGCCCCTGTAGGGATGGCCTACTGCCGCTCCTCCCTCCTGCAGAAGACGACGGCCTACTGCCGCTCCCCTCTCCGGCCGAAGGAGACGGCCTACTGCCGCTCCCGCCTTTGTCATACGGCCAACTGCCGCTCTGAAGGTGGTGCCCTTGAGACGGCCTACTGTCGCTCCTCCCTCCGGCAGAAGGAGACGACTTACTACCACTCCCGCCTTCGTCAGACGGCCAACTGCCACTCTGAAGGCGGTGCCCCTGAGACGGCCTACTGCCGCTCCTCCCTCCTGCAGAAGGAGACGGCCTACTGCCGCTCCCGCCTTCGCCAGACGGCCCACTGCCGCTCCAAAGGTGTACAGAGATGCGCTGACTCCCCCACTCAGGCCACGGCCAATTGCCGGGCCCTGACACTTCATAGTCCTGCCCCTGGGCAGCCACGGCCAATTGCCGGGCCCCACGGACGAAAGGAGGCAGGGAGTGAGTCATCACCCCGGCAGGAGACAAGAGTCCGGACCTCCTATACCAGAGCAGCCCAGTCAGGCCTCACAGCCTCCCCTGGCCTCCACTCCCTATGCCTGGCTCTGGAGCAGACTCACCTGACGGACCCCAGCGTAAGCCAGTGCCGCAGTCCTTCCCTGTCGGCGCCCCTAGACTCTGGGGACCGCAGTCCGCAGTCTCTCCCGACCCTCCCCAAGACGCCCGGGCGTGATCTCCCTACGCCCCCACGACGACGTAAGACTCCCACCTCCAGCCAAGACTTACACCAGAGGTTTCTGGAGCTATTCGGCCCCAGTCCTGAGGGCCACACCCCTGAGCCCAGCCCAGAGACCGCGGGCCCCTTCGCCACCTGTAGCCCGGGATGCGAGAGGACGCCCCTACAGGTCGTCCCGTGCCCCCTCGGCATGCCTCCCCTTGGCGGTGCCCCCAGCCCGGCAGATTTGACGCCAGCGTGTTCCTCCCCCGCCCCCACGATGAGTGACTCATAGTAAGTGTGGTGATGCCCCAGAAATAGTGGAAGTGATTTAGGTTAAGTGTGACTTTGCTGAACCTAGTGTAGTATCATTCAGTGACTTAATATAGTGAATATCAGGACAAGTAAGATCACAGTGAAGGAGTAAAGGACGAGTGTATAAACCAAGATCTGATGAACTAGACTTACCAGTGACGTCCTTTGTATAAAACTAGTGAGACTGTGCCTCCTGGAAATTCCTCTGTAATAAGACACCCCTACTACTGTGGGCTCTATGGAAATAATACGAGAAAGTGTTAGTAATATTCCCCCAACTCAAGTTACCCATAAATTCTCTATGACACTTCCCCGTCCCAGTATCTAGTGTGAGTGTAAACCAGAAACAGAATCAATTGCCAAAGTCCCTTTGCTATTGGGAAATATTTAATTCTATCTATCTATCTATCTATTGCCAGACGCCTCAATCCCGTTTGGGGTGGCCACAAACAAATCGCCTCCAAGTTGCCCTGTCCCCCGCCATTTCACTGCCCTGCTCCCAACTCACACCCCCCTCTCTCTTCAAATTGTTAATACTTACCCATCCCCAGTAAAATACCCACCGCCGGACCACCCACCCCGCCACCCCCCACCCCACCACCGAGCCGCTACCACACCACCACCCCAGGAGGACACAGTGGTGGGGCTAGTGACCCAGGTCAAGAGGGTCACCGGGACACTACTGTCCTGAGTCCTTTTTCCCCGCAACTACCCCAACACCAGGTGACCGGAAAAAGGCAACGACCTTGCAGGTGGGACAGCCGTCGCCAGAATTGGGGTGGGACTGAACAAGATTCAGTCCCAGGTAACACCGTGTTGACGGCTATTGTTACACCCTCAAGGGCAGGAGGCCCAAGGCTACGGCCTAAAGTGTGTACCAGGGTAGTGAGACCCTCGGCTACGGCCTTAGTGCACACCTGAGAGAGAGTTGCCTCTGTGCATCCCTCTCCCGCTGTTCTACTCGTACCCTACGGGAGCAACACCGCGCCGACGGCCACTGTACGTGGCGGGGAAGGAGCGGCCACTGTACGCCCTTCGGTTGCTTCTCTACAGGAAGATCAGCTCCCGGCTACGGCCAAAGTACGTACCAGGGTAGAGAGGCCCTTGGCTATGGCCTCAGTAAGCGCAGCTCTTCCCTACTACAGGAGCAACACCGCGCCGACGGCCACTGTACATGGCGGGGAAGGAGCGGCCACTGTACGCCCTTCAGTTGCTTCTCGTACGACGGGTAGGCTAACGGCCACAGCCGAAGCACGTACCAGGGTAGAGAGACCCTTGGCTAAGGCCTAAGTACGTACTGGAGAGAGCGCGGCCCCTGTACGTGGCAGGGAAGGAGCGGCCACTGTAAGCCCTTCAGTTGCTCCTCGTACGACAGGTAGGCTTACAGCCACAGCTGCAGTACGTACCAGGGTAAGGCGACCCAAGGCTCCGGCTTCAGTACGTACCGGAGAGGACACGGACTCTGTGAATCCTTCTCCTGCCTCTTCCCCCTGTGGAAGCCCTTCGTCACCATCCGGGAGTGTTGCCCCGGAGGTGTCGTCAGAGTGGTGGTAAGGCCCGATACCGGACCTACCTCCTACGCCTGGGAGATCTCTGTTCCTGCCAGACACCAGATGGAGACGGTGCCGCAGCCCAACCCTGTCGGCGCCTCTCCCTATAGGCGACCGCAGTCCCAGGACCCCCAGGCCCGACCAGCAGACTCCAGAAGAGGGCAACCCAGGCTCCCTCACCCCACGGAGCCAGAGACGACAGGCCCGCCTCCTCCAGCTGTTCGGCCCCAGTTCCGAGGGCCACCTCTCAGGTCGAGGCCCCCAGACAGGAAGGCCTCCTTGCACCCCACCAACGAGGCTCCAATTCGAGGGCCACCTCTCAGGTCGAGACCCCCAGACAGGAGGGCCTCCCTGCACCTCACCGATGAACAGGACCGGGGCAGTGACTCCCCTGTGGGTAGTGTATTGCCCTTTGCAGGCAGGGTCCCCCTAGGGTTCCCCCCTCATGCCCATACTACGGACTGAACACTACCCAGGAAGTACAGGTAAATAGTGACGCCCCTTGTACCGAGAACAAACCAGGGGAAATAACAGTGAACCGTGACCGAGTGAAGACCAGTGTAAAACCAGTGACAGTTACTATTAGTCTATAAGAACTCGATACCCGGCAGAACAGAATATGACTTAAACCCTCAATAAGGGAACTTACAGTAATTGTGTGAGTCCCCAAGTAAAAGAACTTTCAGTAACTGTGAACGGAGACTAGGGTGCACGGACGAGTCAAAAGTCTGTGTGTAAGTGCCGCCGCGACTAAGTGACTACATCAAGTGTGGCGATCCGCACCCTGTCTTATTTATAGTAGTATTTCCCCCACGGACTCTTAATCTTGTTTATTCCCCTTGCTTCCAACTAAATATATATTCTGCCTAAAGGTAAAACATGGGTATCAATACATATAGTTCAGGACATTAGTGTACATGCATTATACCGTGTATTAAGTGTGACTGTGCATTGTGGTGTCAAAGGCTAACTCTGTGTCCCTGTCTCCTGCATCTCAAATATCACTCTGTGTTGCATTGTAACGGTGTAGAATTAAGGCAATAGATGTGTTAAGGTATACTGCCTGGTTTTTATGTCCTGTTCCTTTGTGGGTGCTTTACTTCCGGTCCGGAAAGAGGACCCCGCTCAGTCGCTAGTGCTTTTAGGACGAGAAGCCGACCTAAAAACACTCAGCATAACACCCAGTATTTCCATAACTCTATTCTGGCCCGTCGCAAGCACTCCCCTCGCCTCCCCTCCCCCCCCTCTGTGAGACTCACTCCCCGCGCCGCACGCGCGCCTATATTCACTGTACCCTGAATACACTAGACTTAATTGTGTTGGCATTAGTATCGGTTAAGCAAGTATCCTGCAAGATACGCATATCCTAGATAAGGTTTTATTTCTTTGCTATATAATTGTGTTGTAATATCTGCTGACTTTGTCCTGTGTCTGATTGTGGTAATATACGTGTGAAGGTTATTGCCTAGAGTTTTTGTGTCCTGCCTTTCTTTATTGCACTAAGCTCTGGTCTCGAAAGAGGACGGTCCTCTTTCGAGACCGGAGCTGAGGACCCCGCTCCACGTTAGGTGTTCTAGAAACGAGAAGTCGAGCCTATTTTCACCTAGCATTACACAAAGATCCTTGGCACTGAGGGAAAGTCCTCTCAATAAGGCAACAACTGCCTGAATTTTTTCAACCATTCCTCACTCTAGCCACTCCAGCCCCACTCCCTGTACATAACATATCTTTTAAGTAACAAAACTCTTCCACAAACTCAAGATACCTGAACAATAACTATTTCCTAAATAGATACCATCCATGCGTATCCGTTCTTCCACAACTTCCGAAATTGTGCCGGAACAGGTATGAAAGGCTTGAATGAACCTCAAGTGCCCTCAGCTGATCATTGTACTATTTTATGAGATAAAATTGGGGCACACACGAAAACCAACGAGAAATTCTGAGTGTTTGTCTTTTGGCGGTTATGCTCCAGATGAAGGTTATGGTAGACTGCTAAGGGTATCGCGATGAACTTTAGATTTAAACTATTTGATACTATTTTCAGCAACTTGTACACAGCATTAAGAGGAAAAACTGGAAGCCAAATGATCCCCCCCTCCTTTTTATTTATTTATTTATTTTTTTGCTTACCTGCTTCAGTGAGGCACATCTGTCGACAGCAAAAGCGTGGGAGGATGGAGTGATACAGACCAACACAACCACCACCACAGCCGTTACCATCGCCATTTCTCACCACCTTCACCTACCCGGCCTGACTCCTGACTGACTACCTTGACCTGACACACGGCCAGGGCGGCTTTTCTCACCTCACTTTATCTATCGTGATCTGAGGAGGGAGGGAGGTGGGCCAGAGAATAGGGAAAAAGAAAGGGAGGGGAGGGAGTAGACAGCAGACGAGGGAAGGGAAAGTAGCATGAAGGAAGATCAAATGCATGAATGGATAAGTAAAAGAGACGCAGGAGATAGTGGAAGGAAGAAAGGGTGATGAAAGGAAGAAAGGAGTGGGAGAATAAAGTCAGCGAGTGGATACAGAGAAAAAAAAACACACACACAGGAATAAGGAGATGAGAATTTAGAGGAGATGAAACAGAACGAAACACACTGAACGAAAACAAATGGATGACGAGATGGTAGGAAGGAGAAGAGGGGATGGAATGATGAGGAAGAGTGGATGGATGGATGAGGAAGGGTGGATGGAAGGATATGGAAGGGTGGATGGAAGGATGTGGAAGGGTGGATGGATGTGGAAGGGTGGATGGAAGGATGTGGAAGGGTGAAAGGATGTGGAAAAGTGGATGGAAGGATGTGGACGGGTGGATGGATGTATGAGCAAGGGTGGATGGAAGGATATGGAAGGGTGGATGGACGTATGAGGAAGGATGGATGGAAGGATATGGAAGGGTGGATGGACGTATGAGGAATGGCGGATGGAAGGATGTGGACGGGTGGATGGAAGGATGTGGAAGGGTGGATGGATGTGGAAGGGTGGATGGAAAGATGTGGAAGGATGGATGGAAGGATGTGGAAGGGTGGATGGAAGGATGTGGAAGGGTGGATGGAAGGATGTGGAAGGGTGGATGGAAGGATGTGGAAGGGTGGATAGAAGGATATGGAAGGGTGGATGGAAGGATGTGGAAGGGTGGATGGAAGGATGTGGAAGGGTGGATGGATGTGGAAGGGTGGATGGAAGGATGTGGAAGGGTGGATGGAAGGATGTGGAAGTGTGGATGGAAGGATGTGGAAGGGTGGATGGAAGGATATGGAAGGGTGGATGGAAGGATGTGGAAGGGTGGATGGAAGGATGTGGAAGGGTGGATGGAAGGATGTGGAAGGGTGGATGGAAGGATGTGGAAGGGTGGATGGATGTGGAAGGGTGGATGGAAGGATGTGGAAGGGTGGATGGAAGGATATGGAAGGTGGCTGGAAGGATGTGGAAGGGTGGATGGAAGGTGGAAGGGTGGATGGAAGGATGTGGAAGGGTGGATGGAAGGTGGAAGGGTGGATGGAAGGATGTGGAAGGGTGGATGGAAGGTGGAAGGGTGGATGGAAGGTGGAAGGGTGGATGGAAGGATATGGATGAATGGATGGAAGGATATGGAAGCGTGGATGGAAGGGTGTGGCAGGGTGGATGGAAGGATATGGAAGGATGGATGGAGGGATGTGGAAGGGTGGATTGAAGGATGTGGAAGGGTGGATGGAAGGATATGGAAGGGTGGATGGAAGGATGAGGAAGGGTGGATGGAAGGATGTGGAAGGGTGGATGGAAGGATATGGAAGGGTGGATGGAAGGATGGAAGGATGGATGGAGGGACGTGGAAAGGTGGATGGAAGGATGTGGAAGGGTGGATGGAAGGATGTGGAAGGGTGGACGGAAGGATGTGGAAGGGTGGATGGATGGATGAGGAAGGGTGGAAGGGTGGATAGAAGGAGGGGTGGAAGGGTGGGTGGAAGGATGGATGGAAGGGTGGGTGGAAGGGTGGATAGAAGGATGTGGAAGGATGGATGGAAGGGTGGATAGAAGGATGTGGAAGGGTGGGTGGAAGGATGTGGAAGGGTGGATAGAAGGATGTGGAAGGGTGGATGGAAGGATGTGGAAGGGTGGATGGAAGGATGTGGCAGAGTGGATGCACGGATGAGGAAGGATGGATGGAAGGATGTGGAAGGGTGGCTGGATGGATGAGGAGGGGTGGATGGAAGGATGTGGAAGGGTGGATGGAAGGATGTGGAAGGGTGGATGGATGGATGAGGAGGGGTGGATGGAAGGATGTGGAAGCAAGGATGGAAGGATGTGGAAGGGAGGATGGAAAGATGAGGAAGGGTGGATGGAAGGATGTGGAAGGGTGGATGGAAGGATGTCGAAGCGAGGATGGAAGGATGTGGAAGGGAGGATGGAAAGATGAGGAAGGGTGGATGGAAAAATGTGGAAGTGTCGAAGGAAAGAAAAAGAAGGGGGAGGGGGGACGGAAGGAAGCCGTGATTGAAAGAATGAAATGAGGAAAAAGGAGCAAATAGGAAATAGATAACTGAATGCATACTGGCCTACCAGGTATAATGAGGCTATTTTCAGGGATAAGGCTTGCTACTTACGGTAAAGATCTACCCACAGATGGGAAAAAGTTCTCCCTCTTGCACTATTGTACAAAACTGTCGACAGAAAAAATCAGTATGACTGTTGGAGAGAACAAACACTGACAGTTTTGAAAACGAGTGAAGAGGAAATATTGATAACCATGTGATGTAGTCAAAAGCAATTAAAATGCAGTAATTCATACCTTAGTCGGCCACGTCCACGCCGACGACGAGTTCTATACTGTCGAAATATATACATCAAAATTACAACTTAACTGTACATTCAGAATTCATGACTATAAGGACTGTTCACCCCAACGTCTACTCTACGCATATTAAAGTAACTTTTCTATTATTTTCAATGCATGTTTTACATTCGGGCTTCGTCCCTTCGTTTAAAGTCGCAATAACAGTTTTCCAGCTAGTTCTCATAAATGACATCGTCGAATCCATATATTTCAAATACCTGTATTACATTTTCTGCAAGCCATTTTTAATAAAAACTTTATGCCTATAGAGTGTAGGCTTATTTGTTAATCAAAGGGAAAATATAGCAGAGATAAGATCACTGAGTGTCATTCCACCTGGACGATCGTCCGTTTTTATTTCATTTTGCCATCCCACTTACACGACTCCCAGCAAGATGATTCCCACATGGACGATTATACTTAAAAATCAGTATATTTTATACCGAACTGTACTCCTTCGCTAACAACTCAGTGCAGCTTCTTTGGCAACCAATTCAATACGTTTGCAGGTATTCACTACAGTTTAATTATGTAGTCTCTGACACAGTGAGATCCATGTATGTGACTTGTGCAAGAGATTATTGGTACGCATATTCCCAAAACAACCCTTGGAAATACACCTCCGACGCTGTTTGTCAGTTTTTTTTTTTTTCTTGTGTGTGTGTGTGTGTGTGTGTGTGTGTGTGTGTGTGTGTGTGTGTGTGTGAACATTTTTTTTTTTAATCCACGGAAGAAGGAACCAAAGGCTAGACGACCGCAAATTGTTCCCTCCAAGGAAAAATACAAACAAGATAATACTGGACCAAATTCAAGAGTCGTTACTTTCTAGATGCCTGGACGCACTGCGCTAACGCCATAACTTTGTATAACACTTTCTTCCCTTACGCATTGGTGTTGAGACTGTGGATGTGTTTTTCCAGAAAGTGTCCTTTTAATGGATTATGGCGTCTGGCAATAGATAGACAGACAGATGGACAGTCCTTCGTCACCAGCCTGGAACTTAGGCAGTACTGTATTGTAAATTAATGGTGTTGGCACTTAAGCAGTATGCACTATGCAGTTTCTCAGACATGAAGATATTAACCAGTTACAAAAAATATTTTTTTAATCTTAAAAATATTTACAAACTATATATTTATCTATCTATCTATAGCCAGAAACACAACTCCGTAAAGGGTGGCCGTTTGTCTTTCAGTTGGGTATTTTACGGGGAAGGGTACTAACCCTCCTCCAACCCACTTCTTCACCCGAAGGAAACACATATGGGTTAGTTATGTGGTTACCAACCAGCGTTGTAAATTGTTTCCTGGCTTACCATTAAATGTAAAACCATCTGAAGAAAAAAAAAAGGTAAAAAAAAAAGTGACAAGACAGATGGGAGAAACAGGAAGAGAGAAGGGGAGACACAGAAAATGAATGATAAAATTGACGAAAGAAGTAGGCAACACTACATCAAGTGAGTAGTTGATGATGGTGGCCATCACCTACCACTATCAACACTGCTAATTACAAGAAAATGATGACGATAACAGCAACGTGGCAATGAATCGTCTAACTGGGAATCGTCTTTGCGGGAAAGTCGTCCATCTGGGAATCGTCTTACTGAGGCTAAACTTGATCACTACAATAGATTTTCATGCCAACCTTATTATTTACGTATAAACAGTATGGTGTGTGTGTGTGTGTGTGTGTGTGTGTGTGTGTGTGTGTGTGTGTGTGTGTGTGTGTGTGTGTGTGTGTGTGTGTGTGTGTGTGTGTGTGTGTGTGTGCGCTTATCTGTTTTCTTGGAGGAAGGGGCGTTACCACAGGTGACTAGACAGGTGAGACCAGGTCAAGGTCAATCTCTCTTTGGAAAACAATTTATATTCAATGTTTCTGGAGGAATATATACATACATATCTATCTATCTATCTATATAGATTGGTAGATACAGATAGATATAGACAAAGAGATAGATAGATATACAGTATGTACAGTATGTATCTCTCTCGCTCTGTGTGTGTGTGTGTGTGTGTGTGTGTGTGTGTGTGTGTGTGTGTGTGTGTGTGTGTATGACTTGAAAACTTTTGAGATACAGGATGTTAAAGCAACTAGACGATAGTTAGAGGGTTGAGAATGGTCACCCTTCTTTGGGACTGGCTGAATGATAGCAAACTTCCAGCAAGAAGGAAAGGTACAAGTTGAAAGACAAAGGCAAAAGAGTATGCCTAGGAAGGGTATAAGCACAGAAGCACAGTTCTGGAGAACAATGGGAGGGACTCCATCAGGCCCATATGCCTTGTTAGTATTAAGGCCAGACTTAGCATGATTCCAGGCAGAAACGTATAAAAGATGTGATTCAGGGGTGGGTTGGCTCCGGTACTTTTTATACGCCCTCTCCTTGTTGTGGACAGCATTAGAACAAGCGTGCTTAAACCAAGGCTTTCATGCATTATTCAAAGGCTATGAGAAAGGAATATATGCTTCCATGCCCGAGAGAATAACCTCTGTAATGCGCAAGGGACACTCAAATGGCTCCCGGCCATGGAAGCAATAATCATTCCAGGGAAAATCAAAGTACTGCCTGAGGGCCTCCCAATCCGCAGCTCCAAACTGCCACAGACGACGCTTCTTTGGAGGGTCCACAGGCCATACCGGAGCGATAGGACAGCTTAAGGTAATAAGGATGTGATCGGAGGAGCCCAACGGAGAGAAAAGATTAACAGCGTAAGCAGAAGGATTAGTTGTAAGGAAGAGGTTATGTTGGAGCTGTCTCCAAGGCGGTCAGGGATACGGGTAGGGTGCTGTACAAGCTGCTCTAAGTCATTAAGGATAGAAAATGTGTAGGCTTTGTTCACCACGTGGATCAGTGAAAGGAGAGGAGAGCCAAAGGTGGTGGTGAACACTGAAATCTCCTAGAATGGAGATTTCAGAGAAGGGAGAAATTGATAGAATGTGTTCCATCGTAGAAGTAAGATAGTCAAAGAATTTTTGACAGTCAGTAGAATCAGGGGATAAGTAAACAGTGCAGATATGGTTAATCGGAGAATGACAGGAAAGCCGACGCCAGAGTGTAGAGAATTCAAAAGAATCAAGTTCAGGAACACGAAAGCAAGATAAATTGTTGCGTATATATACAGTAAACAATAGCCACCTCAAGCTTTGAAATGAGTATAGAGAATGTAGGAGGCTACAGAAAAGGGTTAGGTGTCAGTTGCCTCAGACAGTTGAGTCTCAGGAAAAGAAGGTGAGGTTTACAGGAGAAGAGGTGGTGCTCAACAGAGCGAAAGTTGGAGGAAAGGCCGCGAATGTTGCAGAAATGAAGAAGAAGTGAGTAATGCAAGGAAGAAAGGTTACTGGTTCCTTGAAAGCAGTGATAAGAAAAAGGGAAGAAATCATGGAAGTGAAAAGTTACTATATGACAGTACTATGATACCAACTCTAATGTATGGAAGTGAAGCTTGGAAGTTGTTGGAGGGACACAAGTCAAGAATGAAAGCAGTGGAAATGAGTTATTTGAAAGGACCCTGTGCAATAACATGGAGAGAGAGACTGACAAATGAGGATGTAAAGGAGCGTTGTGGTGTGAATGTGGATGTAACAGGAAGCGTTAGGAGAAACACATTGAGGTGGCTTGGCCGTGTGGAGATGATGGAGAATGAGAGACTGACGAGAAGAGTGTATGTGAGTGAGGTGGAGGGGGAGGCCAAGGATGAGATGAAGGGATGAAGTGGAGAGGTATATGAGAGAGGGGGGTGTGAGCTGGGAGCATTGCAGGGAAATGGCGGGGGACAGGGTGACGTGGAGGCGATTTGTGTGTGGCCACCCCGTATGGGGTTAAAGCATCTGGCAATAGATAGATAGACAGACAGACAGACTGAATGGAATGAAGTGCTTGTTGAAGATACGTAAGAAGGCATGGATGAGTGAAACTGTGCCTCTAGAGCAGAAAAAGGCAGTGATTGTACCCCAGTACAAAAATAAAGGTGAGCGAAGTGAGTGCAAGAATTATCGTGGCATAAGTCTATTGAGTGTGCTGGGGAAGGTATATGGAAGAATTAATATAAAGAAAGTATCAGAAGTCCTAGTGGGTGATGAAAAGAGTGGCTTTAGGAGTGGGAAAGGATGTGTGGATCAAATATTTGCAGTGAGACAGATAGTTGAGAAGGCGTGTGAGAAGGACTATAAGGTGTTATGGCATTTATGAATCTGGAAAAAACATATGACAAAGCAGACAGAGAAGGACTGTGGAAGGTTGTGCGCACATGTATGGTGTAGATGGTAAGCTGCTAGGTGCCGTCAAGAGTTTCTGAGTAGTGATTGGTTCACGATCAATGTGGATGTGCGACAAGGTTGTGTGATGTCCCCATGGTTGTTCAATATATATATGGATAGGGTGATGAAAGGTAATGAATGGTGATGGATGGAATATCTCAAATTTATTGTATGCTGATGATGCAGTGCTACTTACAAACACCAGACAAGAGCCTGGTTGACTAGTGCAGAGTACTGTAGATGTCTGTGAGCATTGTGCCGAGAAAGTAAGTGTAGAAAATAGTAAACTGATGGTTACTGAGACAGAATGTGATTCCCAGTGTGATGTACGGTGATAGGAGAGAGACTAGAATTGGTGAGAGAATTCAAATATTTGGGTACGGTGATAGAATAGAGAAGAAAAAGTGCAAATGACGTGGAGAGCTGAGTGACACAAGGGAGGAAAGTAGCTGGTGCTATGAAGGCCTTGGAAAAAAAAAAAAAAAAAAAAAAAAGAGAGAGAGAGAGAGAGAGGCTTGAGTGTTGCAGCTGTGCAAGGCTTACATGGAGTGTTTGTGACAACTTTGACATAAGGATGTGAGACTATGGTGTGGCATGAAAACGGAAAGTCAAGAGTAAGAGCAGTGGAGATGGGACTGCTGAGAAATTTACAGGGAGTACAGAAAGTGGATAGGATACAGAATAATGTGATTCGTGAAAGATGCGGAGTTAGGAAGTCTGTGGGCACCAGAATTGAAAAGAGTGTACTGAGATGGTTTGGTCATGCAGAGAGAATGGATGACAACAGAGTAGTGAAAAAGGTATATATAAGCAAAGCTGAAGGAGGGAAGAGGCAAGGCAGGCCAAGAAGAAGATGGAGGCATATGGTGGAAGAGTGTGTGAGGAGAGGTATGGAAGATGGTCAGGCTAAGGGACTGACAAGAGACCGAGCTGGCTGGATGAATTTTGTGCAGTGAAACACATTGCCAGGGATTCTGCACCCTTTTTAATGTGAATGCATTTGGATTGACTCTATCGGATAGGTATATGTGACGCTACAGAATGTGGTGTAAGTTTTTTGGCCAACCTGATGGAGCCAGGATTCCGTGGGCTTGAATGATGAGTGCATGGAAGAGTGGCCCATTGAACTGTGCAAACTTAAGCTATCTGGGTGTTGCTGCTCCTCATCCTGCTCTAGGGTGGAAAAGGAGGTCCAGATGATGATGATGATGATAATATACAGTCACTGCTCACATAACACTCAATCAGAGGACTTAAAATAGATCATGTTTACGACCTTTTATGTCAGGGATCAGAGATGGGTTCAAGCGTTTTTAGCATTATTACACAGGTGGAGAAACTACCCATTTCATGAAAAACGTACTACGCTACAAGGATTGTGAAAACACGGCCTGAGGCCAAAAAATTATGGAATATTTAGTCAATATGCGAGACAATTGGTCAATACGCGGTAAAATCGGACAAAATGCAGGCAGATTTGGTCAAAGCGCGAGTTACATTTGCCCGTTATGTATGTACATCACGTGTCTGCGCCAGGTGTCATCACGGTCTACCGAGCATTCCCGGGCCACTCCAGTCAACTCTCTCCCCACGTTCTGCTTCCAAACATAGTGTCTTATTTTTTTTTTTTTTTTTTTTGGCCACATGACCCAGCCTGACAATGCTGCCTCACAGTAACCCAGCAAGACGGGTTAAGTACCCAGGAGCAGAAGCTTTACGTGATGACAGAGAAGGAGAGAGGAGAGTAATTGTGCCATAGCCAAAGCTTTCCACATCAACAAGTCATTTGAATATTCGTACGCTCCTGGCCAAGAAGGATGCCATATTGAAGACGGTAAGGGCCTATGGGGGATCTGCCCTGGACAAGAGATTTCAAGTGTCTGACCCAGCACTTGTTATGATGTATTCAACCGACGAGAGAGAGAAGGAGTTCCAGCTGACTCAATAAATATATGAAGAACGGCCCACCACCTGTATTCTGTTGCTAACTGTAAGCTGGCTCAATCCACCGGCAGATTTAAGGCGTCAAGTGGATGGTTTGCCAAGTTCCAGAAGAGGAAAAATTTGAAAAGAGTGCAGGTGACAGGAGAACACGTGTTAGTTGATTCCGGAGCAGCAGAGACGTTCGTCTATGTACTGAAGGGAATAATCAGAGATGGAGGCTATACTTCAGGGCAAATTTACAACATAGATGAGACAGGTTTACACTACAAAGAATGCCAAGGACAACATACATCACAAAAGAACACAGTCAAGGCAGACGTAGGAAAGTGGATAAGGTAAGCATCACTATACTTTTGTCTTGCAATGTTGCAGAGCACAGAATGAGGCCATTAGTTGTAGGTAAAGCGAAAAAAACAAGGTGCTTTAGGCATCTAAAAGACATGAATGATTCGGGGGCGTATCGGTAAAAGTAAAAAACAGGGTGGATGACATGAGATATACAGTATTGTACAGGTAGTTCACAAAATATTTTATTAAAGATGCAAAGAAAAGGTGTGATGAGTTAGATATTCCCTTTAAAATTCTGTTGGTGTTAGACAATGCACCAGGGCACCCAGCCTACTTGGAAGGTTTACATGAAAATGTAAAGGTAGTGTTTTTGCCAGCTAATACTACTTCCCTCCTGCAACCGTTAGACAAGGAAGTGATTGCTTGTTTAAAATACCATTATGAGACAATTTGCTTGAGTACTTAAGGGAAGCCACAGACAATTGTGAGGAGGAACAGCTTCTCCAGGAGGAAGTGCTGCATGGGGACAATGATTTGGAGGCATCTGATGAGGAGGTTTTGGATGACCCAGCTGAACCAGTGCCAGGTCCCTCCCATGCACCTCAGCCTGACCCAGCTGAACCAGTGCCAGGTCCCTCCCATGTGCCTCAGCCTGACCCTTCACAGCATCGCCTTTTAACTGTGACTGCATTTTGGAAGTGGTACAATATAAAGAATGTTGTCAAGAACATTCTTAAGGTGTGGGATTGGGTGTCTGTGGCCACAATAAATCACACCTGGTGCTAGCTGGCACCTGAGTTGTGTGCTGCTAGAGGTCATGAGGTACAGTCACTACAAGCTGTGCGGTTCGAGCATGCAGAGCCGTGGCAGGCTGCGAGCAGGTGCAAGAGGAGGATTTGTTTGAGATTGTAGAGGAAAACACAACGCCAGAGGACGCCATGGAACGCACTAAAGAGCTCAACAGGGAACATCATGAGGCAGAGGAACAGGAGGATCAGGCTGAGGCAAGAACCACAGCACCAGTTATGACCATGGGTTGCATAAATAACATCTTGGCTGGTGCAGAGGGACTCAAGGAAGCCATCACGGCTCATGAAGTGGACGAGGGTTGGAGGGCTGATATTGTGGGGGCTGTGTTGAATGCAGTTAGGCCCTATGAAGACCTCAGGTAAGAGAAAACACGACAGCGCCAGCAGACTTTACTCACCAAGTACTTTCGTTCTTAACAGATGCCAGAGCAACAGGAACCAGAGGAAAATGCAATGTCTGTGCGTTCCCTTGACTTTCAAGGGTTTGTGCTGGAGGCTAAGGAGTTGCAACAGAGGATTGTGGATGCCCAGGATTTACCTTCTTCATCAGATGAGGACCCTGTGGAGCCAGAGTGGCCAGAGGACTGTGCTGGGGACCAGTAGGAGTCCTGCCCTGCCTCAGAACCCCACTCCTCCTTCCCCCAGCAAGCCCACAACCTCTTAAATTCAAGGTGAGGAATCCTCCAGTGTTTGTATGTACTGAAGTCATTTTTAGATAGGTAAATGTCGTGAGAAAAATCCCGGAAAATTGCCCCAAAAGGTGAGGCTGGGGCTGGCTTGGTTACCATAAAACCCTTTAACATGTAAACATGTATATAAACAAGAAGGATGAATACTTTATACAATGAGAGGATTAACTACAGAGGAGTGAATCATCAACGTAGAAGTTTGTTACCACATTAACTCACAACTTATATATATATATATATAATATAATATATATATATATATATATATATATATATGATAATATATATATATATATATAT